>NW_027268716.1:0-16852 GCF_963676685.1 Mytilus edulis | reverse complement strand
AACCTGAAGCTGGTGCCAACCTGAATAATTCAGGTGAGATCCGAATCAACATCGTAACCCAAGACTTGTTCCTCCATCCTGTAAAAGAACCACGGTAGTGCATATGCTAATGCAGATCTAGTGTCTCACATTCACAATGGAATCATGTATCTCTTCAAGACTATCAGTTACAATTAATGCAAGCTCTCATGCCAGCTGATCGAACATATCAACGACCCAGTCGTTGACATCACTATGCTAGGCATGTGATTTATCCCAACAATTTCTCCAATCCCAAGGTCTTAACTAGCTGTGGTACAAAGATTCATCTACCGAAGCCGAGGCCAAAACACAGGCTTTGGAGCACGTCATGGGTATATTATCACCAAGCCCGCCAATAAAAGGATCGCTTTCATTCACCATACCCCTGAGACATATTTTCGGCTTTGCAGACGATTACAACAAGATTGTGTATGGATTCAAGCACGAATTGTCACTCGTGCGCGACTCGGACGACAATGCCATCCTGCTGCTGCCGTCAACGACGTGGCGAAAATCAACCTAAGTAAGATCTCTTGGTTTGTCCCTCACGTCCTTCCTTCCTTCCTTCCGATAAAAAAAAAACTGCGGTTGTAAAAGACCATCCAAAGAAAGAGTAAGATCGATTGTGGTTTCCGAATACGACAGTGTGATTCTACAAGTGCTACCGAAACCTTACAGTTCCACTGGCGTTTGTCTGCCAAGAGCGGTCGGGAGAAACCGAGATACATCATCGTAGCCTTTCAGACCGGTAAAAGTACGATCGGACTTAAAATGAAGCCGTGTTCGACCACTGCCGGTTGCGAACTATCTACGTCACCCTCAACGCAGAACGCTACCTGGCGGTAGACTTCAATGCCAGTTTCACACAAACCAAGATCGCCAGAGAGTACAACAATGTCGCAGAGATCTAACTACTTCAACATGGACCGTTTTATCATCAACTGCAACATTAACCCCTCCGATTTCAACGATCTGTATCTACTGTTTGTCATTGATGTGAGTCAAAAGTCCATTTGAATCCGATAGTCAGAAGATGAACGTCGTGTACAAAAAGTAAAAAAAAATGGATAAAATTCACCTACAAGTAACTCCTCTTTGCCAGCCGCCCTGCCGAAGTCTTTGCGATCGTTGTGATCAACAAGTGAGAAGTATGACGGTATCGAAGAGTGGAAGCAAAAATATGTGACAATGGTGTACCATAAATAAATGGATAACACATGGTTTCAGCAATTGCTAAAATCACCAACCCCAAGCATGGGTTTTCCTTCATCGTTTCTGGAAACGATAGCCAAATTCTTACCCGGTTCAACCTCCACTGCAACTCAAGGAATCAAAGACCTACGAGATGGCATTGGAAAATCTGAAAACCATTAATTCCACCCCTAACATTCATATGTATACAGGTAACCATTCCTTCCGCTACTCTCCCGATAATGGTGCCAACTGGTTTTCCATCGCACTGAGCACAGGTTCCTATGACATCGAAGACATCAACAATGAAATCCAGCGACAGCTACGGCTCAACAATCACAAAACGAAGATCATCATCGATGCCAACCGGGCGACCATAAAGCAACGCTGACCCTCGCCAAACTCTATCAAGTAGACTTCAAAGTTGTCAATAACATCAACACCGTCTTGGGATCCAAGTGGCAGATTTACACGTTCGGTATGATCACAAACGGTTATACAGAAGGGGAGCACATTGTAAATATCATCAGAATCAACAGCATTCTGGTGAATGGTGATATCAACCATGAAGGTATGTAAATGGTACACAACAGTCTTCAATCTACAGCTTTTTTTTCCCCTGCAGACGGTCCTGGTATGAAAATCATTCAAACCCCCAAGCACCTTTTGGTAGTATACTTGCTAGTGATCTTGCGAACCAGCAATCGCATGCAAACAATCTCAACGATCAAGACGGTAGGCTCATCGATCTCAGAGGTGAACAACTCACTATCCGTTTTCATCTTCTTGCGTTTACACAGTGAATCCCAGTGGCAACGGTCTCTATCTCAAATCCCCAAACGCCCGGATTACCTATGGGTTTGGACTCTACTTGGAGCGTGGTCAGCAATTCCACGACGGAGCCGTTCTGATCTTATATTTAGATGCTTACAGTCCCTTCAAAAACATTCCCCTCCTCGGTATGCTCCTATAAAATAAATGAACGATTTAGATTCTTGGTACCGACAATGTGTGTCGAATCAACTCGATGCAGAAATTTGAAGGTATCAAACTACCTTGAATGCCTATAAACGTCTGGACAAAGCTGTATCTGTAGCACTGGGTGCTTGTTCTGTGGTTAGTTTGGTGTTAACCAGCAGTACCCTGGGTTCAGCTTTGACCGGTACAGGTCTTATAGCCACCCTTCTTCTGGGATTTCTAGCTTGCTTGAATGCTACCACCGTGATGGATCTCACACTAATTTCTAGGCATGTAACCAAAAAAAAAAAGAAAGAAACACCACGATACCTTGCGATTACCCCAGTCCAAAAAGTCCTTGGTTGAGCAATGTATCAGCTCTGCTTTAGCTAATGATGAACAGATCTATGATGCCGAGTTTGAAAAAGTCGTCACCTGCCTCAAAAACTCAATTCAATGGTTTTAGACCCGATTTTCAGGCTTAAACAACATATCCTAACACTTCCAATCATACCGTCCTTATCAAAAATATAAAAGCCGTGGTAAGAATAGCCGGTGCGCCTGGTTTTTTTCATCCCATAGCTCACGATTTGCACTACTCCATCGGTCTCTCTCTTTGTCCCGACGGTGGTCAGCTGTTTGTTTAGTCTTTTACATCCCCAAGTGCGGATATTTTTCCCTTTGCAGCACAAGGTTATGATTTTTGCGAACCCACATTTCGTGTCAACTTCATGTCAACATCTTTAATGTCTTTGACAATCCAGGGTGAGTACTGACTAACCTCTCGCCATTTGAGAGTTTCCTCAGCAGTATTTTCCAAAATTTCTACCTCTTGTGCCAAATTCTCTCTCTGATCAGACATATTTGTAATCTTACAATCCATTGTGTTTATTATCTGTGGATTTTTCTTGGTGTGTTTTCTTTCTTCCACAAAGATACATTTTCCCACGATCCCAACCCCAACTTTTTTCCCTCTTAACCTCGTCAATGAGCGTGCAAGATTTTCGAATTTTTCGGTGCGGTCCCAGCAGAAATTCCCCTCAAAATGTTCACGCATATTTCAATATTTAAGTCCTTCGTTACCCCGCGGAATAAATTGACTATATACCATTTGTTCCTCTCTTTATAAGCTTCCGAATGGGGTATAAGGTAGATCTGTAATAAAGGGCTGAAGGGTCACAGTATTCCATTCCATTATTCAAAATATCCATTTCATTATCCAAATTGACTGTTTATTATTTTTCACATGAATTTTGGCATTTAAGTCCCCCGTAACCCCTCAAATGGTCATTGCGGTACATACTGTTTTTTTTTCTCAATTTATTCATCTATTATTTCCACATTTAAGTCCGTCGTTACTCCTCTAATATGCGTTGCCAAACATATTGACTATATACCGTTTGTTCCTCTCGTAATAAGCTTTCGAATGAGGTATAAAGTATATCTATAATTAGGGAATAAATGGTCGCAGCATTCCATTCCATTATTCAAAATACCGAATCATTATTCAAAATTTGCTATTTCTTAATTTTCAAGCGTAATTTGGCATTTAGGTCCTCTGTAATCCCTGTAATGGTCATTGCGGCACATAATGTTTATTCTCAGTTTATTCTTTTATTAATAAGCTTTAATTTGGTGTAAAAAAATTTCCTGAATAAGAGGGGACGGGTTGCAGCAGTCCATTCCATTATTCAAAATATCCATTTCATTATTCATTATTGGCTATTTCTCAATGTTCACGCGTAATTCGATCTTTAAGTCCTTCGTCACTCCTCTAATATGCGTTGCGGAACAAATTGACTATATACCTTTTGTTCCTCTTTTAATAAGCTTCCGATTGAGATATAATATATATCTGTAATTAGGGGTTGACGATTCCTGCCAGTCCATTCCATTATTCAAAATACCCATTTCATTATTCAAAATTGGCTATTTCTCAATGTTCATGTGTATTTCGATCTTTAAGTCCTTCGTTACTCCTCTAATATGCGTTGCGGAACAAATTGACTATATACCTTTTGTTCCTCTTTTAATAACCTTTCGATTGAGGTATAATATATATCTGTAATTAGGGGCTGAAGGGTCCTGCCAGTCCATTCCATTATTAAAAATATCCATTTCATTATTCAAAATTGGCTATTTCTTGATTTCCACTCGTATTTCGACATTTAAGTCCTCTAATATGCGTTGCGGAACATGTTGACTATACACATTTTGTTCCTCTCGTTATAAGCTTTCGAATGAGGTAGAAGGTTTATCTATAATTAGGGGCTAAAGGGTCGCAGCAGTCCATTCCATTATTCAAAATATCCATTTCATTATTCAAAATTGGCTATTTCTTAATTTTCACGCGTATTTCGATTTTTAAGTCCTCTAATATGCGTTGCTGAACATGTTGACTATATACATTTTGCTCCTCTCGTTATAAGCTTTCGAATGAGGTATAAGGTTTATTTATAATTAGGGGCTAAAGGGTCACAGCAGTCCATTCCATTATTCAAATTATCCATTTCATTATTCAAAATTGGCTATTTCTTAATTTACAAACGTATTTCGACATTTAAGTGCTCTAATATGCGTTGCAGAACATGTTGACTATATACATTTTGTTTCTCTAGTAATAAGCTTTCGAATGAGGTATAAGGTTTATCTATAATTAGGGGCTAAAGGGTCGCAGCAGTCCATTCCATTATTCAAAATATCCATTTCATTATTCAAAATTGGCTATTTCTTAACTTTCATGCGTATTTCGACATTTAAGTGCTCTAATATGCGTTGCGGAACATGTTGACTATATACATTTTGTTCCTTTTGTTATAAGCTTTCGAATGAGGTAAAAAGTTAATTTATAATTAGGGGCTAAAGGGTCGCAGCAGTCCATTTCATTATTCAAAATATCCATTTCATTATTCAAAATTGGCTATTTCTTAACCTCCAAACGTATTTCGACATTTAAGTGCTCTAATATGCGTTGCTGAACATGTTGACTATATACATTTTGTTCCTCTAGTTATAAGCTTTCGAATGAGGTATAAGGTTTATTTATAATATGGGGCTAAAGGGTCGCAGCAGTCCATTCCATTATTCAAAATATCCATTTCATTATTCAAAATTGGCTATTTCTTAATTTTCAAACGTATTTCGACATTTAAGTGCTTTAAGGCGGAACATGTTGACTATATACATTTTGTTCCTTTCGTTATAAGCTTTCGAATGAGGTATAAAGTTTATCTATAATTAGGGGCTAAAGGGTCGCAGCAGTCCATTCCATTATTCAAAATATCCATTTCATTATTCAAAATTGGCTATTTCTTAATTTTCACGCGTATTTCGACATTTAAGTCCTCTAATATGCGTTGCTGAACATGTTGACTATATACATTTTGTTCCTCTCGTTATAAGCTTTCGAATGAGGTATAAGGTTTATCTATAATTAGGGCTAAAGGGTCGCAGCAGTCCATTCCATTATTCAAAATATCCATTTCATTATTCAAAATTGGCTATTTCTTAACTTTCACGCGTATTTCGACATTTAAGTCCTCTAATATGCGTTGCTGAACATGTTGACTATATACATTTTGTTCCTCTCGTTATAAGCTTTCGAATGAGGTATAAGGTTTATCTATAATTAGGGCTAAAGGGTCGCAGCAGTCCATTCCATTATTCAAAATATCCATTTCATTATTCAAAATTGGCTATTTCTTAACTTTCACGCGTATTTCGACATTTAAGTCCTCTAATATGCGTTGCTGAACATGTTGACTATATACATTTTGTTCCTCTCGTTATAAGCTTTCGAATGAGGTATAAAATGTATCTATAATTAGGGGCTAAAGGGTCGCAGCAGTCCATTCCATTATTCAAAATATCCATTTCATTATTCAAAATTGGCTATTTCTTAATTTTCACGCGTTTTTCGACATTTAAGTCCTCTAATATGCGTTGCGGAACATGTTGACTATATACATTTTGTTCCTTTCGTTATAAGCTTTCGAATGAGGTAAAAAGTTAATTTATAATTAGGGGCTAAAGGGTCGCAGCAGTCCATTTCATTATTCAAAATATCCATTTCATTATTCAAAATTGGCTATTTCTTAATTTTCACGCGTATTTCGACATTTAAGTCCTCTAATATGCGTTGCTGAACATGTTGACTATATACATTTTGTTCCTCTCGTTATAAGCTTTCGAATGAGGTATAAGGTTTATCTATAATTAGGGCTAAAGGGTCGCAGCAGTCCATTCCATTATTCAAAATATCCATTTCATTATTCAAAATTGGCTATTTCTTAACTTTCACGCGTATTTCGACATTTAAGTCCTCTAATATGCGTTGCTGAACATGTTGACTATATACATTTTGTTCCTCTCGTTATAAGCTTTCGAATGAGGTATAAGGTTTATCTATAATTAGGGCTAAAGGGTCGCAGCAGTCCATTCCATTATTCAAAATATCCATTTCATTATTCAAAATTGGCTATTTCTTAACTTTCACGCGTATTTCGACATTTAAGTCCTCTAATATGCGTTGCTGAACATGTTGACTATATACATTTTGTTCCTCTCGTTATAAGCTTTCGAATGAGGTATAAAATTTATCTATAATTAGGGGCTAAAGGGTCGCAGCAGTCCATTCCATTATTCAAAATATCCATTTCATTATTCAAAATTGGCTATTTCTTAATTTTCACGCGTATTTCGACATTTAAGTCCTCTAATATGCGTTGCTGAACATGTTGACTATATACATTTTGTTCCTCTCGTTATAAGCTTTCGAATGAGGTATAAGGTTTATCTATAATTAGGGGCTAAAGGGTCGCAGCAGTCCATTCCATTATTCAAAATATCCATTTCATTATTCAAAATTTGCTATTTCTTAATTTTCACGCGTATTTCGACATTTAAGTCCTCTAATATGCGTTGCTGAACATGTTGACTATATACATTTTGTTCCTCTCGTTATAAGCTTTCGAATGAGGTATAAGGTTTATCTATAATTAGGGGCTAAAGGGTCGCAGCAGTCCATTCCATTATTCAAAATATCCATTTCATTATTCAAAATTGGCTATTTCTTAATTTTCACGCGTATTTCGACATTTAAGTCCTCTAATATGCGTTCCTGAACATGTTGACTATATACATTTTGTTCCTCTCGTTATAAGCTTTCGAATGAGGTATAAAGGTTATCTATAACAAGGGGCTAAAGGGTCGCAGCAGTCCATTTCATTATTCAAAATATCCATTTCATTATTCAAAATTGGCTATTTCTTAATTTTCACGCGTATTTCGACATTTAAGTCCTCTAATATGCGTTGCTGAACATGTTGACTATATATATTTGTTCCTCTCGTAATAAGCTTTCGAATGAGGTATAAGGTTTATCTATAATTAGGGGTTAAAGGGTCGCAGCAGTCCATTCCATTATTCAAAATATCCATTTCATTATTCAAAATTGGCTATTTCTTGATTTCCACTCGTATTTCGACATTTAAGTCCTCTAATATGCGTTGCGGAACATGTTGACTATACACATTTTGTTCCTCTCGTTATAAGCTTTCGAATGAGGTAGAAGGTTTATCTATTATTAGGGGCTAAAGGGTCGCAGCAGTCCATTCCATTATTCAAAATATCCATTTCATTATTCAAAATTGGCTATTTCTTAATTTTCACACGTATTTCGATTTTTAAGTCCTCTAATATGCGTTGCTGAACATGTTGACTATATACATTTTGTTCCTCTCGTTATAAGCTTTCGAATGAGGTAGAATGTTTATCTATAATTAGGGGCTAAAGGGTCGCAGCAGTCCATTCCATTATTCAAAATATCCATTTCATTATTCAAAATTGGCTATTTCTTAATTTTCACGCGTATTTCGACATTTAAGTCCTCTAATATGCGTTGCTGAACATGTTGACTATATACATTTTGTTCCTCTCGTTATAAGCTTTCGAATGAGGTATAAGGTTTATCTATAATTAGGGGCTAAAGGTCGCAGCAGTCCATTCCATTATTCAAAATATCCATTTCATTATTCAAAATTTGCTATTTCTTAATTTTCACGCGTATTTCGACATTTAAGTCTCTAATATGCGTTGCTGAACATGTTGACTATATATATTTGTTCCTCTCGTAATAAGCTTCGAATGAGGTATAAGGTTTATCTATAATTAGGGGTTAAAAGGGTCGCAGCAGTCCATTCCATTATTCAAAATATCCATTTTCATTATTCAAAATTGGCTATTTCTTAATTTTCACGGTAATTTCGACATTTAAGTCCTCTAATATGCGTTGCGGAACATGCTGACTATATACATGTTGTTTCTCCCGTTATAGCTTTCGAATGAGGTATAAGGTTTATCTATAATTAGGGGCTAAAGGGTCGCAGCAGTTTATTCCATAATTCAAAATATCCATTCCATTATTCAAAATTGGCTAACATGTTTAACCCCGTCACATTATTTATGTATGTGTCTGTCCCAAGTTAGGAGTCTGTAATTTAGTGGTTGTCGTTTGTTTATGTGTTACATATTTTTTTTTTCGTTCATTTTATAAAATAAATAAGGCTTTTAGTTGTCTTGTTTAAATTGTTTTACATTGTCTTATTGGGGCCTTTTATAGCTGACTATGCGGTATGGGCTTTGCTCATTGTTGTAGGCTGTACGGTGAGCTATAGTTGTTGATGTCTGTGTCATTTTGGTCTTTTGTGGATGTTTGTTTCATTGGCAATGATACCACATCTTCTTTTTTTTTATATTTCCTCATTTTTTATGCATATTGTGGCATTTAGGTCGTCCGTAAACCCTCTTATGGTCATTGCGAATCAAAATACAGCTAGAGTGTCACGGTCAATTTTTTTAAATTTTTTTCACTATTCACCGCTTCAATTTGAATAATGAAACATAAACCATTTCATTATTCATTATTCATTTTCATATTGAATAGTGAATAATGACCTATTTCATTATTCATTATTGAATAATGAATAATGAACTATGAATAATGGACGTACTTCAGCGCGGTACTTCAGTGTTGACAATCTGGCACCTCAGCAGTTCGACTACTTGGGTCTCTTCGCCTCTTCTCCACCGAGGTCCCATATGTATTAGAAGAGGGCTAATATCTACTGAACTTATTTCACACCAGGGTCAATAACAAAAAGTAAATAAATATGTACCAAAATTCTTACTATCTAAATCAAAAATGTGTACTTAAAAGTTCTAACATTATAATGACTTGTTTGTTAAACACACTGCAAGTAACAAACGCTTGAGGACAGCGCAAACAAAATGTTTGACAGATTTGTTAAATATATAGTAATTATCAAAATTGATTATAAGCAGGATTTTATTAATCAAAATCAAAATTTCGTTTGAATAATTTAAAAATGTATTAGTAATCTTTCGGATACACATGAATTCATTTTGATCAGCAGTCTCCTTCTATGCAAATTTCCTGTTTCCAATACTCAAAAAGACATTTCTCATTTCTAACATAACATTTCCACCTATTCAAAAAGTCCGTGAATGATTTTAAGCACATGGCGACCCAATACTTCCTTTATATTGTCATAAAACATTAATCCAACACTAAATTGTTTGGATAAACATGTATGTGCTTCTATACCCATTGAACTCATTAGAATGGTTGTTTTGAGTCGCTGAGATTATTTAATAAAGAGTTTAAAAAATCATGTAATTTTTCACTGAACTAGTACATATTTTTATTTAGGGACCAGCTGATGCCCATCTAACAGGTGCAGGATTTTCTCGCTGCGTTAATGACCTATTGGTGGCCTTCGACTGTCATTTGCTCTTTATTCGGGTTGTTGAAACGTCTCTTTGACATATTCCCCATTTCCATTATCAATTTCAATTCTCATGGGTGGAAATCTCCAATAAATCATGTAATGGTAGGTCTGCATAATTTCGAAATTTTATATTGAATATGAGGAATTTACACGTCTTGGAAATAAGAAAGGAACTTCTAAATGTCAACTTGGACTGTGAAATGTCAAAATCGAGAACAAAACTTGAAGCTGAGACATATGAAATTTGAAACGAGAAATGCCAATTTGGAATTGAGAAATGTCAACCTTGTTTTGACGGATTTCAAGATAATATGTATCATTATTCTTAGCTGTTTTTATTTAAGGCATATCCTTCTGATATATTTTGTCTTTCCGTAGGAGTAACATAACGTTTATATAACTGCAAATTGTATATCAATATTTTGGATGCAGAATTATTATAGATTTTCAGGCGGGACGTATTTTTTTTCCATATTTAACGAGGTCAATTCTAGAACGAATATACATTTCAAATATCGTATACTAAGTTATACTTGCACAATCAGGATTTGAAACTGCATAATCTAAAAAGCACACTTTCAAACGAATTAAATTTTTGTTGACTTTTATTCTACAATGGTAAGCAATATTCATTAATTTAGTGCTAATTAATTGTAATTTATCTAGAAACAAATTCTTGTAATAGCTTTTTACGCTAGAAAATTAAGTAAAAATCTAAAAAAACGATCGAATGTTATTTAAAACTTTTTTTTTTTTTTAAACTCAATTGAAATGAAAAAAAAATGATTGTAGTTGTTAGACACCTGCCGATTTGTCATGCAGTTTTTCTGCATATTGATATTGTAAAATATCAGCTGCGACTTATAATATAATGTTTTTTGTCGATTGAGCGTAGCGAACGAGTCTTCAAGACTTCATATTGAGATTATCTTTAATTTGATGCATATTACGGTTATTCTTTAAATTTGAGTGGAACGTTTTATTTTTTGCTAATGCAAAATATTTATAAGTATTTATTTTATACCTAGTGGGAAGTACAAGTAATGTGCATGTGTAATACAATCAATCGTCACAGTGCCGTTTAAGAGAACGTTAACCTCAATGATATCGATATCAGTCATAGTTGCAAATGTTTTATCAAACATATATTCTGTATGACGCCTAAGCTGCATGGTTTTCGGCTTACTACCACACTTTGTTCATAGTTTAGTGTAGCGTAATACAAGCGGGTTACAGTTTATATGACGCCATGTCTTCAATATCAGTTATGATATATGATAATAGAATATGTTCATTTTAACGACTTTTGACTTCGGATATTTTTTCGATAGGTTACCTTTTTTTGTGGCCAACTGAAGCCTGCTCCGAAAGCGGATTTTCTCGCTATGTTGGAGAATCCTTGATGGCTTGAGCTGTTGTATGCTTTTTGGTCGGGCTGTTGTCCCTTTGACACATTCACCGTTTCCATTCAGGTTAGGGAAAATGTTGGCAGCTGTTTTCAAACGTTTAGAAATGCTGCATTTGTTTTGCACCAGTGATATTATTCAGTGGTTGTTAAATTGGTTCATAAAATGATTCTCATTTCTCGCTTTTTATATAGATTGTAACGTTAGTTTTCCTATTTGAATTGTTTTACATTAGTAATTTTAAGGCTCTGTATAGCTGGCTATTTGGTATGAGTCAAAGCTGTAGTTTGTCCTATACATGTTTACTTTTTACAAATTATGACTTGAGTGGAGAATTGTCTTATTGGCATTCATACCAGATCTATTTAATACTTACAGAAAACCATTCATTACCTAGCCTTAGTATGTATAGTACACATATCCTTAGTATACACAAGAGATACTGATGGGCGTGATCCAAGAGAAGAGGGTATGTATAGAATTAATATAATAATGGATATAAAAGATGTGTTATGAGTGCCAATGAGACTACATATTTTAGTTTACACAAAAGGTACTGATGGGCGTGATTCAAGAGAAGATGGTATGTATCAAATTTATAAGTAATGGATTAAAGGAAGATGTGGTATGGAGTTCCAATGAGACAACATGTGGCATTTCGAATCATGGGCTATCAAAGTGATCAATTAGGGAGCTACCATTTGATTTTTATGGGAAAGGGGGGGGTGGGGGGGGGGGGGCTAGGATGAAATTTAAAAAAAATAGGCAGGACAGAAATTTTGAGTAAAAAAAAAAGGCAGGATGAGACACTTGCACAAAAAAAAGTCAGGATGACAATTTAGGTAAAACAAAGTCAGGATAAAAAAAAAAAAAAAAGGCAGGACCGAATAGAGTGAAAAATAAAAAGGCAGGACAGAGATTACAACTAAAAAAAAATGCAGACAAAATGTTTCATCCTAGCCCCCCCCCCCCCCCCTCCCCCCATAAAAATCAAATGGTAGCTCCCTTATTCAATATATGGAGAAAATACTGCCGTTGGTTTATACAAAAACATTTATTTCAATCGTTCATGATCAATTTCTTCATCTATTGTCCGCCAAAACTTATTTTTCATCGACGCAGTGTTGGACATTAACACCACCACTTACCGTGTATTAAAATTAACAATAAAATTGAAAATAGAAAACGGGGAATGTGCCAAAGAGACAACAACCCGACCATAGAAAAAAAACAACAGCAGAAGGTCACCAACAGGTCTTCAATGTAGCGAGAAATTCCCGCACCCGCAGGCGTCCTTCAGCTGGCCCCTAAACAAATATTTACTAGTGCAGTGATAATGAACGCCATACTAATTTCCAAATTGTACACAAGAAACTAAAATTAAAACAATACAGTACTAACAAAGGCCAGAGGCTCCTGACTTGGGACAGGCGCAAAAATGCGGCGGGGTTAAACATGTTGGTGGGATCTCGACCTTCCCCCTATACCTCTAGCCAATGCCTACTTACCTCATATGGAATATAAAAAGCCTCCAAGTTATCGCTTTAAACCAATGGTATTTCCAGAATTGTATAGGGGTGAGATAAGTTGATATTCTTGACACGACGGATGCACATGTGGAGCAGGATCTGCTTTTCAGTCTAGAACACCTGATATCACCCCTAGTTTTTGGTGAAATTCGTGTTGCGTAGTCTTTATTTTTCTATGTTGTGTTTTGAGTATTTTTGTTTGTCTGTTTGTCTTTTTCCTTTTTAGCAACAGCATTGTCAGTTTATTTTCGATTCATGAGTTTGAATGTCCTTCTGGTATCTTTCGCCCCTCTCTTTTAACACATCATAATGATTTTCTAATCAAAGTTATTCTTTTGCTTCTTTTTGTCCAATCAGAATCAAAAACAAGAGCAGCAGACGGAAGTGCTACTTCTGCATCCTCAACCACAACAGAACAAAGTACAACTCTTACGACCTTAAAAGCGGGAAATTTAGATGTAACAAAACACCAACACTTAGTTCATCATTAAGTGTAGCAAAACAATCAACATCTAGTGCATCTGCATATGTAGAAAAATCAGCCACATCCGGTCTGGAAACTGGTCCTAATTCGAAAGCTCTACTATCATCAACAACTGTAGGAAGTGGAGCTGATAAAACTGGACCACAAATTCAATCTGTCAAATATTATCTTGGTATTGTTATCTGCATTCTGGTATGTAAAAATATAACCACACTTACTATAAAAATAAGAAGATGTGGTATGATTGACAAGGAGATGACATTTCCTATAAACACCATAGGGTACTCGGTATCCGGGTGTCCTAAGGGAGCTACAATTTGATTTTTATTGGGGGGGGGGGGGGGGGGGGGGGTTAGGATGAAATTTGAAAAAAAATAGGCAGGACAGGAGTTTTGAGTAAATAAAAAAGGCAGGATGAGCAACTTGGTAAAAAAAAAAGGGCCGGATGACAATTTGTGTAAAAAAAGTCAGTATAACTAGTAAAAAAAAGGCAGAACCGAATAGAGTAAAAAATAAAAAAGGCAGGACAGAGATTACAACTAAAAAAAAATGTGCATCCTAGCCCCCCCCCCCCCCCCTTTCCCCCCATAAAAATCAAATGGTAGCTCCCTAATCATTACCAAGGCCAGAAGTTGTTAGTGGAGGTTCGTACGTTACAGGTGCTTTTAATGAGTTTATTGACTAGTAGTTTAAGTTTTCTGCCGAAGGTTGTTGTTTCTCTCCAATCTCTTCGATTTTCTTCTCAATTAAAAAAGTCACTTTGTAACCAATTGTGTAGAAAATGTGGGGTTAAACTCGAACCATCAATCAAGCATAAAAATTCACTTCAACATGTAGTAAGATTTTTGTATACTTAGGATTTGATGAATAATTTCGTAGAAAATTTTAACAGACAGTTTGAAGCTATAATACATTAAGGTATCTAAAAGAGAAAGAAGGACAGCAAACTAAATTTTGTTTCTGAACAAGGAGATGATAACACAATGTTGACTGCTGTGTATAGATTATCGGGTTTTCTACACATTGATATCTTAAAATATCAGCCGCGAGCCACAATGAGAACCTTTTTGGCGAGTGAGCGTAGCGAACGAGCTAAAAAGTTTCACATTGTGTCGAACGGCTGATATTTTACGATATCTATACGTAGAAAACCCGATTATCTGTTTATCGTTCTATTAATGGTTTTTTCTTCCTCTCCCCAAGACAGTTTTGCGCTTGACGAAAGCAAGCTTGATAACGTCTCCTCTCGCATTGTGACGTCGCTGATAACTTCTCCTCTCACATGATGACGTCGCTGATAATGCCTGGTCTCGTTTTGAAGTCTTGATACGAGAATTACTGAGCGACAGAGCAGAGTGATATAGGCGTAGGAAAGGACGATAAACCCTATTATTAACATTTTAACCTATTGAGTATGTTTGTTTTAATCATGCATCGATGTCAAAATAATTGAATTTGATGCGACCGTCATACAAATGAGAGGTTTAGCTAGCTGTAAAACTAGGTTCAATCCACCATTTTCTACATAAGAAAATGTCCGTACAAAGTCAGGTATATGATATCTGTTATCCAATCGTTGATGAGTTTGAGCTTTAGAATTTGCATTTGATTACATGTATTTATTTTGCGTTTTGAATTTTTCTTGTGAGTTCGGTATTTGTGTTAATATTTTAACCTTTCACATTGTGCAAGTAAAAGTGTTTTTTTTTTTCTCTTTCTAAAAAATGCTGATGAATACTAAGGATATTGATTTATCGTAACGATTCTCAGTTGTTTAGATGAAAATTGTAGTATAACGTATATTGATCTGATCTTCTGATCTAATTTCAATTCAAATTATTCAACAGCTTATTTTTGACATACCATTAATCTTTGTAAAGGGGAGGGATACACTTTATTTATAAGTTCTTGAAAATAAAAATAGAAAGAAACAAAAGCATAGATATCATGACTATATTTTACGCAAAATATTGAACAGCGACGATATTTTTATAATAGTCGGTATCTAAAGTAGCATCCCTTACAATTTGTTTTCTTACCATTTTTATTTACTCAGGACAATATCAAACATCCTTAAATAAAGACAACCGTAGTGAACTACTGTTCAAAAGTCCTTAATTGATTGGAAAAATTTTCTCTGCCATTAAGTACGTTCAAGAATACACCCACACTAATAGAATCAGCTAGTTAGAACGAGAGTTTTCTATGTTGTGTTTCGTCGATATGTTCGTCTTTTCATAATTTTAATTTTTTTGTTTTGAATGTATTTTTTTTTTGTATTTTCAGCCATTTCTGCATTGACTGCATTTCATATTCTATTATATTGATGAGATATTATTTCATAAATTAAATTATTATCGTATTTTTTATATTTTATCACAATTCATCATTTCTTACAGATGCTACAATTTTGAAGACAGAGGAAGGGGTACAGTGTATTATTGGAAGACCATATTGTGTCAATAGCTCGTTAAAGACTGGTTGAACTTTGTATTTTATTTCTCATCTTATTTAAAATATATTTATGGAATTATTCATTGTTAATTAAGTATTGCCTTATATATGTGACAATGGAAATGCACGTTTCATTTCTTGCTTCTGTATATATGTTGTAATAAAGATTTTGATTTTATATTGTTTACAATAAAAGTCCGAATTGGTCGAGTTTATACACCAATAAATTCCTTTAAAAAGGCGTTTAATCCTATAATACTTTTTAAATATTTTATCATAGAAGAACTGGAAATCAATAAATGTTATACTTTTCATATCAATTACATTTGTTTCTTGCAGTTGGTGAAATTTTGAAGACAGACGGAGGTTGACTGATGTGTGAATAATTTGTGATAAAACATAATAAACGCTTGTACTATGTATTTCGTTTTGCATCTTGTTAAATGTCCTAGATGTGACATGTGTATGTAACACAATTTTCTGTCTATAGTTATATCTGTCGGAATTGATTCTTTAAACAATAATTGTTAAAAAAAAAAGAAAAAAGAAAACAAAAAACAAAAAACAAAAAAAAAAACAATAATTGTTAATTTTTTCATAAATCTTAAAATTTATTTAGTGTTTTCTGTCGTAAACTTGTTTTTGATTCCTTTTTTTATCTTTTCAAAGGAAACACACAGAGATTTGGAATAAATTAATAGGACAGCAAACAAACGACACAATTATACCTGCAATATCTACCAGTAATGGTATCTGGTCTTCAAAATAAGACAAAAACACTAGAAAACACAAAAATAAGATATGATCTTTTTTTCGACAAAATAACGACTGCTGTAAAAGCAGGTTTTGATTTCACTGGGGTGAACTAGCTGAGAACAATGCCTATGATGGTATATGGCATTGCTGTCAATGGTAGAAGCAGACACGGATTGTGTGACACCTTTGAATCAAAGTTCAAGCTTTTCAATAAAAATAAATGCCATGCTAAAATATATTGACATA
>NW_027268715.1:0-29901 GCF_963676685.1 Mytilus edulis | reverse complement strand
TTGAGTAAATGCGGTACTGCTAAAAAGGGCCGTAAGATAATGCCCACTTTCTCCAATGATTCTTTATATATCATCAAGTACTGATTATATTGATACCAAAACCAATCCAATATGTAACTACTACGGTGAATTTTGAACAACCGTTTTAAATGAAACCATTTTCGTCTAAAAGTACATTTTTGAAACAGACTATAGCATTTCAAAATATGGAATATGTGTAAATATTTGTGTTTTAACATCGATTACTGTTTGTTAACTACAAAATGGCATGCTTATTATTGTTCTTTTAGTTTGTTATTCGTGTGAACACTTCAATGTTCGAAGGGGGTCATTTCCGCACATTTTCGCTGAATTTGGTAATTTCGAAAACAGCACTTGGGTCGAGATTGTTATGTTTAAAAATCGATTTATATTCACAAACTCTAGACGTGTAATTACTCTTTTCGAACAAATCAGCAGAACTTCAGAAATTGACATATTCGTTCCTCAGTAAGTCAAAAGTCGAGCCCACCCTTGTTTCTAAAGGTAAAACACAATACAAATACGAAACAGACTATAACTTAAAAACTAGATAATCAATATTTCATTTGTCACAAAAAAATACGGTTTCACATCAAATGTCAAGTAAAATGACTGTTTTTGACACTTTTTGAGCACTATGATAAAGAAATGTCGATGCTGTATACGGTATTTAATACTTTCTTGTATCGTGCAATTCATAGTGCGTTAGATGCACAAATATATATGCCACAAATAAATCATCTTCAAAACGTTCTGACATTACTCTCTGAATTTTCACAATTTTTTATAGGAGGTGACCCCAGTCGAAAAATGTGAAGAAAAAAAATCTGTTTTTTTGAGTAAATGCGGTACTGCTAAAAAGGGCCGTAAGATAATGCCCACTTTCTCCAATGATTCTTTATATATCATCAAGTACTGATTATATTGATACCAAAACCAATCCAATATGTAACTACTACGGTGAATTTTGAACAACCGTTTTTAAATGAAACCATTTTCGTCTAAAAGTACATTTTTGAAACAGACTATAGCATTTCAAAATATGGAATATGTGTAAATATTTGTGTTTTAACATCGATTACTGTTTGTTAACTACAAAATGGCATGCTTATTATTGTTCTTTTAGTTTGTTATTCGTGTGAACACTTCAATGTTCGAAGGGGGTCATTTCCGCACATTTTCGCTGAATTTGGTAATTTCGAAAACAGCACTTGGGTCGAGATTGTTATGTTTAAAAATCGATTTATATTCACAAACTCTAGACGTGTAATTACTCTTTCGAACAAAATCAGCAGAACTTCAGAAATTGACATATTCGTTCCTCAGTAAGTCAAAAGTCGAGCCCACCCTTGTTTCTAAAGGTAAAAACACAATACAAATACGAAACAGACTATAACTTAAAAACTAGATAATCAATATTTCATTTGTCACAAAAAAATACGGTTTCACATCAAATGTCAAGTAAAATGACTGTTTTTGACACTTTTTGAGCACTATGATAAAGAAATGTCGATGCTGTATACGGTATTTAATACTTTCTTGTATCGTGCAATTCATAGTGCGTTAGATGCACAAATATATATGCCACAAATAAATCATCTTCAAAACGTTTCTGACATTACTCTCTGAATTTTCACAATTTTTTATAGGAGGTGACCCCAGTCGAAAAATGTGAAGAAAAAAAATCTGTTTTTTTTTGAGTAAATGCGGTACTGCTAAAAAGGGCCGTAAGATAATGCCCACTTTCTCCAATGATTCTTTATATATCATCAAGTACTGATTATATTGATACCAAAACCAATCCAATATGTAACTACTACGGTGAATTTTGAACAACCGTTTTAAATGAAACCATTTTCGTCTAAAAGTACATTTTTGAAACAGACTATAGCATTTCAAAATATGGAATATGTGTAAATATTTGTGTTTTTAACATCGATTACTGTTTGTTAACTACAAAATGGCATGCTTATTATTGTTCTTTTAGTTTGTTATTCGTGTGAACACTTCAATGTTCGAAGGGGGTCATTTCCGCACATTTTCGCTGAATTTGGTATATTTCGAAAACAGCACTTGGGTCGAGATTGTTATGTTTAAAAATCGATTTATATTCACAAACTCTAGACGTGTAATTACTCTTTTCGAACAAATCAGCAGAACTTCAGAAATTGACATATTCGTTCCTCAGTAAGTCAAAAGTCGAGCCCACCTTGTTTCTAAAGGTAAAACACAATACAAATACGAAACAGACTATAACTTAAAAACTAGATAATCAATATTTCATTTGTCACAAAAAAATACGGTTTCACATCAAATGTCAAGTAAAATGACTGTTTTTTGACACTTTTTGAGCACTATGATAAAGAAATGTCGATGCTGTATACGGTATTTAATACTTTCTTGTATCGTGCAATTCATAGTGCGTTAGATGCACAAATATATATGCCACAAATAAATCATCTTCAAAACGTTCTGACATTACTCTCTGAATTTTCACAATTTTTTATAGGAGGTGACCCCAGTCGAAAAAATGTGAAGAAAAAAAATCTGTTTTTTTGAGTAAATGCGGTACTGCTAAAAAGGGCCGTAAGATAATGCCCACTTTCTCCAATGATTCTTTATATATCATCAAGTACTGATTTAATTGATACAAAACCAATCCCAATATGTAACTACTACGGTGAATTTTGAACAACCGTTTTAAATGAAACCATTTTCGTCTAAAAGTACATTTTTGAAACAGACTATAGCATTTCAAAATATGGAATATGTGTAAATATTTGTGTTTTAACATCGATTACTGTTTGTTAACTACAAAATGGCATGCTTATTATTGTTCTTTTAGTTTGTTATTCGTGTGAACACTTCAATGTTCGAAGGGGGTCATTTCCGCACATTTTCGCTGAATTTGGTAATTTCGAAAACAGCACTTGGTCGAGATTGTTATGTTTAAAAATCGATTTATATTCACAAACTCTAGACGTGTAATTACTCTTTTCGAACAAATCAGCAGAACTTCAGAAATTGACATATTCGTTTCCTCAGTAAGTCAAAAGTCGAGCCCACCCTTGTTTCTAAAGGTAAAACACAATACAAATACGAAACAGACTATAACTTAAAAACTAGATAATCAATATTTCATTTGTCACAAAAAAATACGGTTTCACATCAAATGTCAAGTAAAATGACTGTTTTTGACACTTTTTGAGCACTATGATAAAGAAATGTCGATGCTGTATACGGTATTTAATACTTTCTTGTATCGTGCAATTCATAGTGCGTTAGATGCACAAATATATATGCCACAAATAAATCATCTTCAAAACGTTCTGACATTACTCTCTGAATTTTCACAATTTTTTATAGGAGGTGACCCCAGTCGAAAAATGTGAAGAAAAAAATCTGTTTTTTTGAGTAAATGCGGTACTGCTAAAAAGGGCCGTAAGATTAATGCCCACTTTCTCCAATGATTCTTTATATATCATCAAGTACTGATTATATTGATACCAAAACCAATCCAATATGTAACTACTACGGTGAATTTTGAACAACCGTTTTAAATGAAACCATTTTCGTCTAAAAGTACATTTTTGAAACAGACTATAGCATTTCAAAATATGGAATATGTGTAAATATTTGTGTTTTAACATCGATTACTGTTTGTTAACTACAAAATGGCATGCTTATTATTGTTCTTTTAGTTTGTTATTCGTGTGAACACTTCAATGTTCGAAGGGGGTCATTTCCGCACATTTTCGCTGAATTTGGTAATTTCGAAAACAGCACTTGGGGTCGAGATTGTTATGTTTAAAAATCGATTTATATTCACAAACTCTAGACGTGTAATTACTCTTTTCGAACAAATCAGCAGAACTTCAGAAATTGACATATTCGTTCCTCAGTAAAGTCAAAAGTCGAGCCCACCCTTGTTTCTAAAGGTAAAACACAATACAAATACGAAACAGACTATAACTTAAAAACTAGATAATCAATATTTCATTTGTCACAAAAAAATACGGTTTCACATCAAATGTCAAGTAAAATGACTGTTTTTGACACTTTTTGAGCACTATGATAAAGAAATGTCGATGCTGTATACGGTATTTAATACTTTCTTGTATCGTGCAATTCATAGTGCGTTAGATGCACAAATATATATGCCACAAATAAATCATCTTCAAAACGTTCTGACATTACTCTCTGAATTTTCACAATTTTTTATAGGAGGTGACCCCAGTCGAAAAATGTTGAAGAAAAAAAATCTGTTTTTTTTGAGTAAATGCGGTACTGCTAAAAAGGGCCGTAAGATAATGCCACTTTCTCCAATGATTCTTTATATATCATCAAGTACTGATTATATTGATACCAAAACCAATCCAATATGTAACTACTACGGTGAATTTTGAACAACCGTTTTAAATGAAACCATTTTCGTCTAAAAGTACATTTTTGAAACAGACTATAGCATTTCGAAAATATGGAATATGTGTAAATATTTGTGTTTTAACATCGATTACTGTTTGTTAACTACAAAATGGCATGCTTATTATTGTTCTTTTAGTTTGTTATTCGTGTGAACACTTCAATGTTCGAAGGGGGTCATTTCCGCACATTTTCGCTGAATTTGGTAATTTCGAAAACAGCACTTGGGTCGAGATTGTTATGTTTAAAAATCGATTTATATTCACAAACTCTAGACGTGTAATTACTCTTTTCGAACAAATCAGCAGAACTTCAGAAATTGACATATTCGTTCCTCAGTAAGTCAAAAGTCGAGCCCACCCTTGTTTCTAAAGGTAAAACACAATACAAATACGAAACAGACTATAACTTAAAAACTAGATAATCAATATTTCATTTGTCACAAAAAAAATACGGTTTCACATCAAATGTCAAGTAAAATGACTGTTTTTGACACTTTTTGAGCACTATGATAAAGAAATGTCGATGCTGTATACGGTATTTAATACTTTCTTGTATCGTGCAATTCATAGTGCGTTAGATGCACAAATATATATGCCACAAATAAAATGCATCTTCAAAACGTTCTGACATTACTCTCTGAATTTTCACAATTTTTTATAGGAGGTGACCCCAGTCGAAAAATGTGAAGAAAAAAAATCTGTTTTTTTGAGTAAATGCGGGGGTACTGCTAAAAAGGGCCGTAAGATAATGCCCACTTTCTCCAATGATTCTTTATATATCATCAAGTACTGATTATATTGATACCAAAACCAATCCAATATGTAACTACTACGGTGAATTTTGAACAACCGTTTTAAATGAAACCATTTTCGTCTAAAAGTACATTTTTGAAACAGACTATAGCATTTCAAAATATGGAATATGTGTAAATATTTGTGTTTTAACATCGATTACTGTTTGTTAACTACAAAATTGGCATGCTTATTATTGTTCTTTTAGTTTGTTATTCGTGTGAACACTTCAATGTTCGAAGGGGGTCATTTCCGCACATTTTCGCTGAATTTGGTAATTTCGAAAACAGCACTTGGGTCGAGATTGTTATGTTTAAAAATCGATTTATATTCACAAACTCTAGACGTGTAATTACTCTTTTCGAACAAATCAGCAGAACTTCAGAAATTGACATATTCGTTCCTCAGTAAGTCAAAAGTCGAGCCCACCCTTGTTTCTAAAGGTAAAACACAATACAAATACGAAACAGACTATAACTTAAAAACTAGATAATCCAATATTTCATTTGTCACAAAAAAATACGGTTTCACATCAAATGTCAAGTAAAATGACTGTTTTTGACACTTTTTGAGCACTATGATAAAGAAATGTCGATGCTGTATACGGTATTTAATACTTTCTTGTATCGTGCAATTCATAGTGCGTTAGATGCACAAATATATATGCCACAAATAAATCATCTTCAAAACGTTCTGACATTACTCTCTGAATTTTCACAATTTTTTATAGGAGGTGACCCCAGTCGAAAAATGTGAAGAAAAAAATCTGTTTTTTTGAGTAAATGCGGTACTGCTAAAAAGGGCCGTAAGATAATGCCCCACTTTCTCCAATGATTCTTTATATATCATCAAGTACTGATTATATTGATACCAAAACCAATCCAATATGTAACTACTACGGTGAATTTTGAACAACCGTTTTAAATGAAACCATTTTCGTCTAAAAGTACATTTTTGAAACAGACTATAGCATTTCAAAATATGGAATATGTGTAAATATTTGTGTTTTAACATCGATTACTGTTTGTTAA
The DNA here is from genome assembly GCF_963676685.1 of Mytilus edulis. NCBI lineage: Eukaryota > Metazoa > Mollusca > Bivalvia > Mytilida > Mytilidae > Mytilus > Mytilus edulis. Next base: position 23,633 of record NW_027268715.1, on the reverse strand, counting down.
CTACAAAATGGCATGCTTATTATTGTTCTTTTAGTTTGTTATTCGTGTGAACACTTCAATGTTCGAAGGGGGTCTTTCCGCACATTTTCGCTGAATTTGGTAATTTCGAAAACAGCACTTGGGTCGAGATTGTTATGTTTAAAAATCGATTTATATTCACAAACTCTAGACGTGTAATTACTCTTTTCGAACAAATCAGTAGAACTTCAGAAATTGACATATTCGTTCCTCAGTAAGTCAAAAGTCGAGCCCACCCTTGTTTCTAAAGGTAAAACACAATACAAATACGAAACAGACTATAACTTAAAAAACTAGATAATCAATATTTCATTTGTCACAAAAAAATACGGTTTCACATCAAATGTCAAGTAAAATGACTGTTTTTGACACTTTTTGAGCACTATGATAAAGAAATGTCGATGCTGTATACGGTATTTAATACTTTCTTGTATCGTGCAATTCATAGTGCGTTAGATGCACAAATATATAGTGCCACAAATAAATCATCTTCAAAACGTTCTGACATTACTCTCTGAATTTTCACAATTTTTTATAGGAGGTGACCCCCAGTCGAAAAATGTGAAGAAAAAAAATCTGTTTTTTGAGTAAATGCGGTACTGCTAAAAAGGGCCGTAAGATAATGCCCACTTTCTCCCAATGATTCTTTATATATCATCAAGTACCTGATTATATTGATACCAAAACCAATCCAATATGTAACTACTACGGTGAATTTTGAACAACCGTTTTAAATGAAACCATTTTCGTCTAAAAGTACATTTTTGAAACAGACTATAGCATTTCAAAATATGGAATATGTGTAAATATTTGTGTTTTAACATCGATTACTGTTTGTTAACTACAAAATGGCATGCTTATTATTGTTCTTTTAGTTTGTTATTCGTAGTGAACACTTCAATGTTCGAAGGGGGTCATTTCCGCACATTTTCGCTGAATTTGGTAATTTCGAAAACAGCACTTGGGTCGAGGATTGTTATGTTTAAAAATCGATTTATATTCACAAACTCTAGACGTGTAATTACTCCTTTTCGAACAAATCAGTAGAACTTCAGAAATTGACATATTCGTTCCTCAGTAAGTCAAAAGTCGAGCCCCCACCCTTGTTTCTAAAGGTAAAACACAATACAAATACGAAACAGACCTATAACTTAAAAACTAGATAATCAATATTTTCATTTGTCACAAAAAAATACGGTTTCACATCAAATGTCAAGTAAAATGACTGTTTTTGACACTTTTTGAGCACTATGATAAAGAAATGTCGATGCTGTATACGGTATTTAATACTTTCTTGTATCGTGCAATTCATAGTGCGTTAGATGCACAAATATATATGCCACAAATAAATCATCTTCAAAACGTTCTGACATTACTCTCTGAATTTTCACAATTTTTTATAGGAGGTGACCCCAGTCGAAAATGTGAAGAAAAAAAATCTGTTTTTTTGAGTAAATGCGGTACTGCTAAAAAGGGCCGTAAGATAATGCCCACTTTCTCCAATGATTCTTTATATATCATCAAGTACTGATTATATTGATACCAAAACCAATCCAATATGTAACTACTACGGTGAATTTTGAACAACCGTTTTAAATGAAACCATTTTCGTCTAAAAGTACATTTTTGAAACAGACTATAGCATTTCAAATATGGAATATGTGTAAATATTTGTGTTTTAACATCGATTACTGTTTGTTAACTACAAAATGGCATGCTTATTATTGTTCTTTTAGTTTGTTATTCGTGTGAACACTTCAATGTTCGAAGGGGGGTCATTTCCGCACATTTTCGCTGAATTTGGTAATTTCGAAAACAGCACTTGGGTCGAGATTGTTATGTTTAAAAATCGATTTATATTCACAAACTCTAGACGTGTAATTACTCTTTTCGAACAAATCAGCAGAACTTCAGAATTGACATATTCGTTCCTCAGTAAGTCAAAAGTCGAGCCCACCCTTGTTTCTAAAGGTTAAAACACAATACAAATACGAAACAGACTATAACTTAAAAAACTAGATAATCAATATTTCATTTGTCACAAAAAAATACGGTTTCACATCAAATGTCAAGTAAAATGACTGTTTTTTGACACTTTTTGAGCACTATGATAAAGAAATGTCGATGCTGTATACAGTATTTAATACTTTCTTGTATCGTGCAATTCATAGTGCGTTAGATGCACAAATATATATGCCACAAATAAATCATCTTCAAAACGTTCTGACATTACTCTCTGAATTTTCACAATTTTTTATAGGAGGTGACCCCAAGTCGAAAAAATGTGAAGAAAAAAAATCTGTTTTTTTTAGTAAATGCGGTACTGCTAAAAAGGGCCGTAAGATAATGCCCACTTTCTCCAATGATTCTTTATATATCATCAAGTACTGATTATATTGATACCAAAACCAATCCAATATGTAACTACTACGGTGAATTTTGAACAACCGTTTTAAATGAAACCATTTTCGTCTAAAAGTACATTTTTGAAACAGACTATAGCATTTCAAAATATGGGAATATGTGTAAATATTTGTGTTTTAACATCGATTACTGTTTGTTAACTACAAAATGGCATGCTTATTATTGTTCTTTTAGTTTGTTATTCGTGTGAACACTTCAATGTTCGAAGGGGGTCATTTCCGCACATTTTCGCTGAATTGGTAATTTCGAAAACAGCACTTGGGTCGAGATTGTTATGTTTAAAAATCGATTTATATTCACAAACTCTAGACGTGTAATTACTCTTTTCGAACAAATCAGCAGAACTTCAGAAATTGACATATTCGTTCCTCAGTAAGTCAAAAGTCGAGCCCACCCCTTGTTTCTAAAGGTAAAACACAATACAAAATACGAAACAGACTATAACTTAAAAACTAGATAATCAATATTTCATTTGTCACAAAAAAATACGGTTTCACATCAAATGTCAAGTAAAATGACTGTTTTTGACACTTTTTGAGCACTATGATAAAGAAATGTCGATGCTGTATACGGTATTTAATACTTTCTTGTATCGTGCAATTCATAGTGCGTTAGATGCACAAATATATATGCCACAAATAAATCATCTTCAAAACGTTCTGACATTACTCTCTGAATTTTCACAATTTTTTATAGGAGGTGACCCCAGTCGAAAAATGTGAAGAAAAAAAATCTGTTTTTTGAGTAAATGCGGTACTGCTAAAAAGGGGCCGTAAGATAATGCCCCACTTTCTCCAATGATTCTTTATATATCATCAAGTACTGATTATATTGATACCAAAACCAATCCAATATGTAACTACTACGGTGAATTTTGAACAACCGTTTTAAATGAAACCATTTTCGTCTAAAAGTACATTTTTGAAACAGACTATAGCATTTCAAAATATGGAATATGTGTAAATATTTGTGTTTTAACATCGATTACTGTTTGTTAACTACAAAATGGCATGCTTATTATTGTTCTTTTAGTTTGTTATTCGTGTGAACACTTCAATGTTCGAAGGGGGTCATTTCCGCACATTTTCGCTGAATTTGGTAATTTCGAAAACAGCACTTGGGTCGAGATTGTTATGTTTAAAAATCGATTTATATTCACAAACTCTAGACGTGTAATTACTCTTTTCGAACAAATCAGCAGAACTTCAGAAATTGACATATTCGTTCCTCAGTAAGTCAAAAGTCGAGCCCACCCTTGTTTCTAAAGGTAAAACACAATACAAATACGAAACAGACTATAACTTAAAAACTAGATAATCAATATTTCATTTGTCACAAAAAAATACGGTTTCACATCAAATGTCAAGTAAAATGACTGTTTTTGACACTTTTTGAGCACTATGATAAAGAATGTCGATGCTGTATACAGTATTTAATACTTTCTTGTATCGTGCAATTCATAGTGCGTTAGATGCACAAATATATATGCCACAAATAAATCATCTTCAAAACGTTCTGACATTACTCTCTGAATTTTCACAATTTTTTATAGGAGGTGACCCCAGTCGAAAAATGTGAAGAAAAAAAATCTGTTTTTTTTGAGTAAATGCGGTACTGCTAAAAAGGGCCGTAAGATAATGCCCACTTTCTCCAATGATTCTTTATATAATCATCAAGTACTGATTATATTGATACCAAAAACCAATCCAATATGTAACTACTACGGTGAATTTTGAACAACCGTTTTAAATGAAACCATTTTCGTCTAAAAGTACATTTTTGAAACAGACTATAGCATTTCAAAATATGGAATATGTGTAAATATTTGTGTTTTAACATCGATTACTGTTTGTTAACTACAAAATGGCATGCTTATTATTGTTCTTTTAGTTTGTTATTCGTGTGAACACTTCAATGTTCGAAGGGGGTCATTTCCGCACATTTTCGCTGAATTTGGTAATTTCGAAAACAGCACTTGGGTCGAGATTGTTATGTTTAAAAATCGATTTATATTCACAAACTCTAGACGTGTAATTACTCTTTTCGAACAAATCAGCAGAACTTCAGAAATTGACATATTTCGTTCCTCAGTAAGTCAAAAGTCGAGCCCACCCTTGTTTCTAAAGGTAAAACACAATACAAATACGAAACAGACTATAACTTAAAAACTAGATAATCAATATTTCATTTGTCACAAAAAAATACGGTTTTCACATCAAATGTCAAGTAAAATGACTGTTTTTGACACTTTTTGAGCACTATGATAAAGAAATGTCGATGCTGTATACGGTATTTAATACTTTCTTGTATCGTGCAATTCATAGTGCGTTAGATGCACAAATATATATGCCACAAATAAATCATCTTCAAAACGTTCTGACATTACTCTCTGAATTTTCACAATTTTTTATAGGAGGTGACCCCAGTCGAAAAATGTGAAGAAAAAAAATCTGTTTTTTTGAGTAAATGCGGTACTGCTAAAAAGGGCCGTAAGATAATGCCCACTTTCTCCAATGATTCTTTATATATCATCAAGTACTGATTATATTGATACCAAAACCAATCCAATATGTAACTACTACGGTGAATTTTGAACAACCGTTTTAAATGAAACCATTTTCGTCCTAAAAGTACATTTTTGAAACAGACTATAGCATTTCAAAATATGGAATATGTGTAAATATTTGTGTTTTAACATCGATTACTGTTTGTTAACTACAAAATGGCATGCTTATTATTGTTCTTTTAGTTTGTTATTCGTGTGAACACTTCAATGTTCGAAGGGGGTCATTTCCGCACATTTTCGCTGAATTTGGTAATTTCGAAAACAGCACTTGGGTCGAGATTGTTATGTTTAAAAATCGATTTATATTCACAAACTCTAGACGTGTAATTACTCTTTTCGAACAAATCAGCAGAACTTCAGAAATTGACATATTCGTTCCTCAGTAAGTCAAAAGTCGAGCCCACCCTTGTTTCTAAAGGTAAAACACAATACAAATACGAAACAGACTATAACTTAAAAACTAGATAATCAATATTTCATTTGTCACAAAAAAATACGGTTTCACATCAAATGTCAAGTAAAATGACTGTTTTTGACACTTTTTGAGCACTATGATAAAGAAATGTCGATGCTGTATACGGTATTTAATACTTTCTTGTATCGTGCAATTCATAGTGCGTTAGATGCACAAATATATATGCCACAAATAAATCATCTTCAAAACGTTCTGACATTACTCTCTGAATTTTCACAATTTTTTATAGGAGGTGACCCCAGTCGAAAAATGTGAAGAAAAAAAATCTGTTTTTTTGAGTAAATGCGGGTACTGCTAAAAAGGGCCGTAAGATAATGCCCACTTTCTCCAATGATTCTTTATATATCATCAAGTACTGATTATATTGATACCAAAACCAATCCAATATGTAACTACTACGGTGAATTTTGAACAACCGTTTTAAATGAAACCATTTTCGTCTAAAAGTACATTTTTGAAACAGACTATAGCATTTCAAAATATGGAATATGTGTAAATATTTGTGTTTTAACATCGATTACTGTTTGTTAACTACAAAATGGCATGCTTATTATTGTTCTTTTAGTTTGTTATTCGTGTGAACACTTCAATGTTCGAAGGGGGTCATTTCCGCACATTTTCGCTGAATTTGGTAATTTCGAAAACAGCACTTGGTCGAGATTGTTATGTTTAAAAATCGATTTATATTCACAAACTCTAGACGTGTAATTACTCTTTTCGAACAAATCAGCAGAACTTCAGAAATTGACATATTCGTTCCTCAGTAAGTCAAAAGTCGAGCCCACCCTTGTTTCTAAAGGTAAAACACAATACAAATACGAAACAGACTATAACTTAAAAACTAGATAATCAATATTCATTTGTCACAAAAAAATACGGTTTCACATCAAATGTCAAGTAAAATGACTGTTTTTGACACTTTTTGAGCACTATGATAAAGAAATGTCGATGCTGTATACGGTATTTAATACTTTCTTGTATCGTGCAATTCATAGTGCGTTAGATGCACAAATATATATGCCACAAATAAATCATCTTCAAAACGTTCTGACATTACTCTCTGAATTTTCACAATTTTTTATAGGAGGTGACCCCAGTCGAAAAATGTGAAGAAAAAAAATCTGTTTTTTTTGAGTAAATGCGGTACTGCTAAAAAGGGCCGTAAGATAATGCCCACTTTCTCCAATGATTCTTTATATATCATCAAGTACTGATTATATTGATACCAAAACCAATCCAATATGTAACTACTACGGTGAATTTTGAACAACCGTTTTAAATGAAACCATTTTCGTCTAAAAGTACATTTTTGAAACAGACTATAGCATTTCAAAATATGGAATATGTGTAAATATTTGTGTTTTAACATCGATTACTGTTTGTTAACTACAAAATGGCATGCTTATTATTGTTCTTTTAGTTTGTTATTCGTGTGAACACTTCAATGTTCGAAGGGGGTCATTTCCGCACATTTTCGCTGAATTTGGTAATTTCGAAAACAGCACTTGGGTCGAGATTGTTATGTTTAAAAATCGATTTATATTCACAAACTCTAGACGTGTAATTACTCTTTTCGAACAAATCAGCAGAACTTCAGAAATTGACATATTCGTTCCTCAGTAAGTCAAAAGTCGAGCCCACCCTTGTTTCTAAAGGTAAAACACAATACAAATACGAAACAGACTATAACTTAAAAACTAGATAATCAATATTTCATTTGTCACAAAAAAATACGGTTTCACATCAAATGTCAAGTAAAATGACTGTTTTTGACACTTTTTGAGCACTATGATAAAGAAATGTCGATGCTGTATACAGTATTTAATACTTTCTTGTATCGTGCAATTCATAGTGCGTTAGATGCACAAATATATATGCCACAAATAAATCATCTTCAAAACGTTCTGACATTACTCTCTGAATTTTCACAATTTTTTATAGGAGGTGACCCCAGTCGAAAAATGTGAAGAAAAAAAATCTGTTTTTTTGAGTAAATGCGGTACTGCTAAAAAGGGCCGTAAGATAATGCCCACTTTCTCCAATGATTCTTTATATATCATCAAGTACTGATTATATTGATACCAAAACCAATCCAATATGTAACTACTACGGTGAATTTTGAACAACCGTTTTAAATGAAACCATTTTCGTCTAAAAGTACATTTTTGAAACAGACTATAGCATTTCAAAATATGGAATATGTGTAAATATTTGTGTTTTTAACATCGATTACTGTTTGTTAACTACAAAATGGCATGCTTATTATTGTTCTTTTAGTTTGTTATTCGTGTGAACACTTCAATGTTCGAAGGGGGTCATTTCCGCACATTTTCGCTGAATTTGGTAATTTCGAAAACAGCACTTGGGTCGAGATTGTTATGTTTAAAAATCGATTTATATTCACAAACTCTAGACGTGTAATTACTCTTTTCGAACAAATCAGCAGAACTTCAGAAATTGACATATTCGTTCCTCAGTAAGTCAAAAGTCGAGCCCACCCTTGTTTCTAAAGGTAAAACACAATACAAATACGAAACAGACTATAACTTAAAAACTAGATAATCAATATTTCATTTGTCACAAAAAAATACGGTTTCACATCAAATGTCAAGTAAAATGACTGTTTTTGACACTTTTTGAGCACTATGATAAAGAAATGTCGATGCTGTATACAGTATTTAATACTTTCTTGTATCGTGCAATTCATAGTGCGTTAGATGCACAAATATATATGCCACAAATAAATCATCTTCAAAACGTTCTGACATTACTCTCTGAATTTTCACAATTTTTTATAGGAGGTGACCCAGTCGAAAAATGTGAAGAAAAAAAATCTGTTTTTTTGAGTAAATGCGGTACTGCTAAAAAGGGCCGTAAGATAATGCCCACTTTCTCCAATGATTCTTTATATATCATCAAGTACTGATTATATTGATACCAAAACCAATCCAATATGTAACTACTACGGTGAATTTTGAACAACCGTTTTAAATGAAACCATTTTCGTCTAAAAGTACATTTTTGAAACAGGACTATAGCATTTCAAAATATGGAATATGTGTAAATATTTGTGTTTTAACATCGATTACTGTTTGTTAACTACAAAATGGCATGCTTATTATTGTTCTTTTAGTTTGTTATTCGTGTGAACACTTCAATGTTCGAAGGGGGTCATTTCCGCACATTTTCGCTGAATTTGGTAATTTCGAAAACAGCACTTGGGTCGAGATTGTTATGTTTAAAAATCGATTTATATTCACAAACTCTAGACGTGTAATTACTCTTTCGAACAAATCAGCAGAACTTCAGAAATTGACATATTCGTTCCTCAGTAAGTCAAAAGTCGAGCCCACCCTTGTTTCTAAAGGTAAAACACAATACAAATACGAACAGACTATAACTTAAAAACTAGATAATCAATATTTCATTTGTCACAAAAAAATACGGTTTCACATCAAATGTCAAGTAAATGACTGTTTTTGACACTTTTTGAGCACTATGATAAAGAAATGTCGATGCTGTATACGGTATTTAATACTTTCTTGTATCGTGCAATTCATAGTGCGTTAGATGCACAAATATATATGCCACAAATAAATCATCTTCAAAACGTTCTGACATTACTCTCTGAATTTTCACAATTTTTTATAGGAGGTGACCCCAGTCGAAAAATGTGAAGAAAAAAAATCTGTTTTTTTTGAGTAAATGCGGTACTGCTAAAAAGGGCCGTAAGATAATGCCCACTTTCTCCAATGATTCTTTATATATCATCAAGTACTGATTATATTGATACCAAAACCAATCCAATATGTAACTACTACGGTGAATTTTGAACAACCGTTTTAAATGAAACCATTTTCGTCTAAAGTACATTTTTGAAACAGACTATAGCATTTCAAAATATGGAATATGTGTAAATATTTGTGTTTTTAACATCGATTACTGTTTGTTAACTACAAAATGGCATGCTTATTATTGTTCTTTTAGTTTGTTATTCGTGTGAACACTTCAATGTTCGAAGGGGGTCATTTCCGCACATTTTCGCTGAATTTGGTAATTTCGAAAACAGCACTTGGGTCGAGATTGTTATGTTTAAAAATCGATTTATATTCACAAACTCTAGACGTGTAATTACTCTTTTCGAACAAATCAGCAGAACTTCAGAAATTGACATATTCGTTCCTCAGTAAGTCAAAAGTCGAGCCCACCCTTGTTTCTAAAGGTAAAACACAATACAAATACGAAACAGACTATAACTTAAAAACTAGATAATCAATATTTCATTTGTCACAAAAAAATACGGTTTCACATCAAATGTCAAGTAAAATGACTGTTTTTGACACTTTTTGAGCACTATGATAAAGAAATGTCGATGCTGTATACGGTATTTAATACTTTCTTGTATCGTGCAATTCATAGTGCGTTAGATGCACAAATATATATGCCACAAATTAAATCATCTTCAAAACGTTCTGACATTACTCTCTGAATTTTCACAATTTTTTATAGGAGGTGACCCCAGTCGAAAAATGTGAAGAAAAAAAATCTGTTTTTTTGAGTAAATGCGGTACTGCTAAAAAAGGGCCGTAAGATAATGCCCACTTTCTCCAATGATTCTTTATAGATCATCAAGTACTGATTATATTGATACCAAAACCAATCCAATATGTAACTACTACGGTGAATTTTGAACAACCGTTTTAAATGAAACCATTTTCGTCTAAAAGTACATTTTTGAAACAGACTATAGCATTTCAAAATATGGAATATGTGTAAATATTTGTGTTTTAACATCGATTACTGTTTGTTAACTACAAAATGGCATGCTTATTATTGTTCTTTTAGTTTGTTATTCGTGTGAACACTTCAATGTTCGAAGGGGGTCATTTCCGCACATTTTCGCTGAATTTGGTAATTTCGAAAACAGCACTTGGGTCGAGATTGTTATGTTTAAAAATCGATTTATATTCACAAACTCTAGACGTGTAATTACTCTTTTCGAACAAATCAGCAGAACTTCAGAAATTGACATATTCGTTCCTCAGTAAGTCAAAAGTCGAGCCCACCCTTGTTTCTAAAGGTAAAACACAATACAAATACGAAACAGACTATAACTTAAAAACTAGATAATCAATATTTCATTTGTCACAAAAAAATACGGTTTCACATCAAATGTCAAGTAAAATGACTGTTTTTGACACTTTTTGAGCACTATGATAAAGAAATGTCGATGCTGTATACGGTATTTAATACTTTCTTGTATCGTGCAATTCATAGTGCGTTAGATGCACAAATATATATGCCACAAATAAATCATCTTCAAAACGTTCTGACATTACTCTCTGAATTTTCACAATTTTTTATAGGAGGTGACCCCAGTCGAAAAATGTGAAGAAAAAAAATCTGTTTTTTTGAGGTAAATGCGGTACTGCTAAAAAGGGCCGTAAGATAATGCCCACTTTCTCCAATGATTCTTTATATATCATCAAGTACTGATTATATTGATACCAAAACCAATCCAATATGTAACTACTACGGTGAATTTTGAACAACCGTTTTAAATGAAACCATTTTCGTCTAAAAGTACATTTTTGAAACAGACTATAGCATTTCAAAATATGGAATATGTGTAAATATTTGTGTTTTAACATCGATTACTGTTTGTTAACTACAAAATGGCATGCTTATTATTGTTCTTTTAGTTTGTTATTCGTGTGAACACTTCAATGTTCGAAGGGGGGTCATTTCCGCACATTTTCGCTGAATTTGGTAATTTCGAAAACAGCACTTGGGTCGAGATTGTTATGTTTAAAAATCGATTTATATTCACAAACTCTAGACGTGTAATTACTCTTTTCGAACAAATCAGCAGAACTTCAGAAATTGACATATTCGTTCCTCAGTAAGTCAAAAGTCGAGCCCACCCTTGTTTCTAAAGGTAAAACACAATACAAATACGAAACAGACTATAACTTAAAAACTAGATAATCAATATTTCATTTGTCACAAAAAAATACGGTTTCACATCAAATGTCAAGTAAAATGACTGTTTTTGACACTTTTTGAGCACTATGATAAAGAAATGTCGATGCTGTATACGGTATTTAATACTTTCTTGTATCGTGCAATTCATAGTGCGTTAGATGCACAAATATATATGCCACAAATAAATCATCTCAAAACGTTCTGACATTACTCTCTGAATTTTCACAATTTTTTTATAGGAGGTGACCCCAGTCGAAAAATGTGAAGAAAAAAAATCTGTTTTTTTTGAGTAAATGCGGTACTGCTAAAAGGGCCGTAAGATAATGCCCACTTTCTCCAATGATTCTTTATATATCATCAAGTACTGATTATATTGATACCAAAACCAATCCAATATGTAACTACTACGGTGAATTTTGAACAACCGTTTTAAATGAAACCATTTTCGTCTAAAAGTACATTTTTGAAACAGACTATAGCATTTCAAAATATGGAATATGTGTAAATATTTGTGTTTTAACATCGATTACTGTTTGTTAACTACAAAATGGCATGCTTATTATTGTTCTTTTAGTTTGTTATTCGTGTGAACACTTCAATGTTCGAAGGGGGGGTCATTTCCGCACATTTTCGCTGAATTTGGTAATTTCGAAAACAGCACTTGGGTCGAGATTGTTATGTTTAAAAATCGATTTATATTCACAAACTCTAGACGTGTAATTACTCTTTTCGAACAAATCAGCAGAACTTCAGAAATTGACATATTCGTTCCTCAGTAAGTCAAAAGTCGAGCCCACCCTTGTTTCTAAAGGTAAAACACAATACAAATACGAAACAGACTATAACTTAAAAACTAGATAATCAATATTTCATTTGTCACAAAAAAATACGGTTTCACATCAAATGTCAAGTAAAATGACTGTTTTTGACACTTTTTGAGCACTATGATAAAGAAATGTCGATGCTGTATACGGTATTTAATACTTTCTTGTATCGTGCAATTCATAGTGCGTTAGATGCACAAATATATATGCCACAAATAAATCATCTTCAAAACGTTCTGACATTACTCTCTGAATTTTCACAATTTTTTATAGGAGGTGACCCCAGTCGAAAAATGTGAAGAAAAAAAATCTGTTTTTTTGAGTAAATGCGGGGTACTGCTAAAAAGGGCCGTAAGATAATGCCCACTTTCTCCAATGATTCTTTATATATCATCAAGTACTGATTATATTGATACCAAAACCAATCCAATATGTAACTACTACGGTGAATTTTGAACAACCGTTTTAAATGAAACCATTTTCGTCTAAAAGTACATTTTTGAAAACAGACTATAGCATTTCAAAATATGGAATATGTGTAAATATTTGTGTTTTAACATCGATTACTGTTTGTTAACTACAAAATGGCATGCTTATTATTGTTCTTTTAGTTTGTTATTCGTGTGAACACTTCAATGTTCGAAGGGGGTCATTTCCGCACATTTTCGCTGAATTTGGTAATTTCGAAAACAGCACTTGGGTCGAGATTGTTATGTTTAAAAATCGATTTATATTCACAAACTCTAGACGTGTAATTACTCTTTTCGAACAAATCAGCAGAACTTCAGAAATTGACATATTCGTTCCTCAGTAAGTCAAAAGTCGAGCCCACCCTTGTTTCTAAAGGTAAAACACAATACAAATACGAAACAGACTATAACTTAAAAACTAGATAATCAATATTTCATTTGTCACAAAAAAATACGGTTTCACATCAAATGTCAAGTAAAATGACTGTTTTTGACACTTTTTGAGGCACTATGATAAAGAAATGTCGATGCTGTATACGGTATTTAATACTTTCTTGTATCGTGCAATTCATAGTGCGTTAGATGCACAAATATATATGCCACAAATAAATCATCTTCAAAACGTTCTGACATTACTCTCTGAATTTTCACAATTTTTTATAGGAGGTGACCCCAGTCGAAAAATGTGAAGAAAAAAAATCTGTTTTTTTGAGTAAATGCGGTACTGCTAAAAAGGGCCGTAAGATAATGCCCACTTTCTCCAATGATTCTTTATATATCATCAAGTACTGATTATATTGATACCAAACCAATCCAATATGTAACTACTACGGTGAATTTTGAACAACCGTTTTAAATGAAACCATTTTCGTCTAAAAGTACATTTTTGAAACAGACTATAGCATTTCAAAATATGGAATATGTGTAAATATTTGTGTTTTAACATCGATTACTGTTTGTTAACTACAAAATGGCATGCTTATATTGTTCTTTTAGTTGTTATTCGTGTGAACACTTCAATGTTCGAAGGGGGTCATTTCCGCACATTTTCGCTGAATTTGGTAATTTCGAAAACAGCACTTGGGTCGAGATTGTTATGTTTAAAAATCGATTTATATTCACAAACTCTAGACGTGTAATTACTCCTTTTCGAACAAATCAGCAGAACTTCAGAAATTGACATATTCGTTCCTCAGTAAGTCAAAAGTCGAGCCCACCCTTGTTTCTAAAGGTAAAACACAATACAAATACGAAACAGACTATAACTTAAAAACTAGGATAATCAATATTTCATTTGTCACAAAAAAATACGGTTTCACATCAAATGTCAAGTAAAATGACTGTTTTTGACACTTTTTGAGCACTATGATAAAGAAATGTCGATGCTGTATAGATTGAAATAATCAATTAATTTCCCCATGGCGACAATGGTAGCCTTTTTTCGAGATTACAGACTTTAGAAAGTTGATTTTTTTAACGAAACACCTTGCTAGAATCAAAGAAAAGTTATAGGAACAGTAATTTTTGGTCCCAAAAATATAGGTTCGCGTTGCTTTTCTTAGCAGTATTTTGTACTTATCTCCATGCCTATCAATTTTGCCCTTAAAAATAGGTGTCTTGTCCTAGCATTGAAAAGTCATCTCAGTGCTTTAGGGCTACGGAATAATTTTTTATTTTGCCTTTTGTATAAAGCAGAGTGCACGAAGTCTCTAAAAATAAAAAATAACGGCGCACATATCGACCAATCAGGATAAGCCATACTTTTAATTCTGAATACCATGTTATGCTCATAAAATGGCTGCGCCAATAAAATCTAATGGATGTATTGTAACCTATACGGTATTTAATACTTTCTTGTATCGTGCAATTCATAGTGCGTTAGATGCACAAATATATATGCCACAAATAAAACATCTTCAAAACGTTCTGACATTACTCTCTGAATTTTCACAATGTTTTTATAGGAGGTGACCCCAGTCGAAAAATGTGAAGAAAAAAAATCTGTTTTTTTGAGTAAATGCGGTACTGCTAAAAAGGGCCGTAAGATAATGCCCACTTTCTCCAATGATTCTTTATATATCATCAAGTACTGATTATATTGATACCAAAACCAATCCAATATGTAACTACTACAGTGAATTTTGAACAACCGTTTTAAATGAAACCATTTTCGTCTAAAAGTACATTTTTGAAACAGACTATAGCATTTCAAATATGGAATATGTGTAAATATTTGTGTTTTAACATCGATTACTGTTTGTTAACTACAAAATGGCATGCTTATTATTGTTCTTTTAGTTTGTTATTCGTGTGAACACTTCAATGTTCGAAGGGGGTCATTTCCGCACATTTTCGCTGAATTTGGTAATTTCGAAAACAGCACTTGGGTCGAGATTGTTATGTTTAAAAATCGATTTATATTCACAAACTCTAGACGTGTAATTACTCTTTTCGAACAAATCAGCAGAACTTCAGAAATTGACATATTCGTTCCTCAGTAAGTCAAAAGTCGAGCCCACCCTTGTTTCTAAAGGTAAAACACAATACAAATACGAAACAGACTATAACTTAAAAACTAGATAATCAATATTTCATTTGTCACAAAAAAATACGGTTTCACATCAAATGTCAAGTAAAATGACTGTTTTTGACACTTTTTGAGCACTATGACAAAGAAATGTCGATGCTGTATACGGTATTTAATACTTTCTTGTATCGTGCAATTCATAGTGCGTTAGATGCACAAATATATATGCCACAAATAAATCATCTTCAAAACGTTCTGACAATTACTCTCTGAATTTTCACAATTTTTTATAGGAGGTTACCCCAGTCGAAAAATGTGAAGAAAAAAAATCTGTTTTTTTGAGTAAATGCGGTATCTGCTAAAAAGGGGCCGTAAGATAATGCCCACTTTCTCCAATGATTCTTTATATATCATCAAGTACTGATTATATTGATACCCAAAACCAATCCAATATGTAACTACTACGGTGAATTTTGAACAACCGTTTTAAATGAAACCATTTTCGTCTAAAAGTACATTTTTGAAACAGACTATAGCATTTCAAAATATGGAATATGTGTAAATATTTGTGTTTTAACATCGATTACTGTTTGTTAACTACAAAATGGCATGCTTATTATTGTTCTTTTAGTTGTTATTCGTGTGAACACTTCAATGTTCGAAGGGGGTCATTTCCGCACATTTTCGCTGAATTTGGTAATTTCGAAAACAGCACTTGGGTCGAGATTGTTATGTTTAAAAATCGATTTATATTCACAAACTCTAGACGTGTAATTACTCTTTTCGAACAAATCAGCAGAACTTCAGAAATTGACATATTCGTTCCTCAGTAAGTCAAAAGTCGAGCCCACCCTTGTTTCTAAAGGTAAAACACAATACAAATACGAAACAGACTATAACTTAAAAACTAGATAATCAATATTTCATTTGTCACAAAAAAAATACGGTTTCACATCAAATGTCAAGTAAAATGACTGTTTTTGACACTTTTTGAGCACTATGATAAAGAAATGTCGATGCTGTATACGGTATTTAATACTTTCTTGTATCGTGCAATTCATAGTGCGTTAGATGCACAAATATATATGCCACAAATAAATCATCTTCAAACGTTCTGACATTACTCTCTGAATTTTCACAATTTTTTATAGGAGGTGACCCCAGTCGAAAAATGTGAAGAAAAAAAATCTGTTTTTTTTGAGTAAATGCGGTACTGCTAAAAAGGGCCGTAAGATAATGCCCACTTTCCTCCAATGATTCTTTATATATCATCAAGTACTGATTATATTGATACCAAAACCAATCCAATATGTAACTACTACGGTGAATTTTGAACAACCGTTTTAAATGAAACCATTTTCGTCTAAAAGTACATTTTTGAAACAATCTATAGCATTTCAAAATATGAATATGTGTAAATATTTGTGTTTTAACATCGATTACTGTTTGTTAACTACAAAATGGCATGCTTATTATTGTTCTTTTAGTTTGTTATTCGTGTGAACACTTCAATGTTCGAAGGGGGTCATTTCCGCACATTTTCGCTGAATTGGTAATTTCGAAACAGCACTTGGGTCGAGATTGTTATGTTTAAAAATCGATTTATATTCACAAACTCTAGACGTGTAATTACTCTTTTCGAACAAATCAGCAGAACTTCAGAAATTGACATATTCGTTCCTCAGTAAGTCAAAAGTCGAGCCCACCCTTGTTTCTAAAGGTAAAACACAATACAAATACGAAACAGACTATAACTTAAAAACTAGATAATCAATATTTCATTTGTCACAAAAAAAATACGGTTTCACATCAAATGTCAAGTAAAATGACTGTTTTTGACACTTTTTGAGCACTATGATAAAGAAATGTCGATGCTGTATACGGTATTTAATACTTTCTTGTATCGTGCAATTCATAGTGCGTTAGATGCACAAATATATATGCCACAAATAAATCATCTTCAAAACGTTCTGACATTACTCTCTGAATTTTCACAATTTTTTATAGGAGGTGACCCCAGTCGAAAATGTGAAGAAAAAAAAATCTGTTGTTTTTTGAGTAAATGCGGGGTACTGCTAAAAAGGGCCGTAAGATAATGCCCACTTTCTCCAATGATTCTTTATATATCATCAAGTACTGATTATATTGATACCAAAACCAATCCAATATGTAACTACTACGGTGAATTTTGAACAACCGTTTTAAATGAAACCATTTTCGTCTAAAAGTACATTTTTGAAACAGACTATAGCATTTCAAAATATGGAATATGTGTAAATATTTGTGTTTTAACATCGATTACTGTTTGTTAACTACAAAATGGCGTGCTTATTATTGTTCTTTTAGTTTGTTATTCGTGTGAACACTTCAATGTTCGAAGGGGGTCATTTCCGCACATTTTCGCTGAATTTGGTAATTTCGAAAACAGCACTTGGGTCGAGATTGTTATGTTTAAAAATCGATTTATATTCACAAACTCTAGACGTGTAATTACTCTTTTCGAACAAATCAGCAGAACTTCAGAAATTGACACATAGCCAGAAATTAGTCGTGGTTTTGCTAATTAATATTCATAATATGTAAATGAGAATTGTACCACGTGATAGTACTTTGAACTGGACTGGCTTGATAGGCTTGAGATCATTTAAATCTTTTAAACACGGATATTATAAGTTGACCCGGTCACAGAAGTCCTTATTTACAATCACTTTGATATTTCCGTAAAGTTGTCAGGCGGTCAAAATCAAAACAATGAACGCGAAATTTAGTGAATTTTTCGTGCTTTCGTGAGTTTATTCTTCTTGAATAGTGACATTTTAATTTTACGTGGGAAACCTAGAGTTCAATGGACTACACATACAAGGTTTGGACTTGCTTATTCTTTGGAAATTCAAGTTTCATATTTCACCCCCGGCAACCCTGTTTTTGTAATGACCTTGTAAGCCAATTTTCAACACGAAGTTTGCAAATTTGACGTTTCAGCCATTTTAGCCTGTATTTTACACTGCAATGTTAAAAGCCTCTCGCTTCGATTTTTAAAATAGCTCAGGACCTGTATTTTTGCAACAACAGTCATTATGTTTCGTTTTAATGGTGTATATTGTTGTGTATATTCATTTTCTGCACCGGGCAACCTGTCTATCACTTAAATTAAAATTAAAAACAGGCATTTTTTCAAAATTCCCTATCATTTTAAATGTAATTTCCGTGACCCGTATCCGATTTCTTTAGTATAATATTCAAATAAGCAAAGTGGCGTTGATTTCTGGATATGAATATTCGTTCCTCAGTAAGTCAAAAGTCGAGCCCACCCTTGTTTCTAAAGGTAAAACACAATACAAATACGAAACAGACTATAACTTAAAAACTAGATAATCAATATTTCATTTGTCACAAAAAAATACGGTTTCACATCAAATGTCAAGTAAAATGACTGTTTTTGACACTTTTTGAGCACTATGATAAAGAAATGTCGATGCTGTATACGGTATTTAATACTTTCTTGTATCGTGCAATTCATAGTGCGTTAGATGCACAAATATATATGCCACAAAATAAATCATCTTCAAAACGTTCTGACATTACTCTCTGAATTTTCACAATTTTTTATAGGAGGTGACCCCAGTCGAAAAATGTGAAGAAAAAAATCTGTTTTTTTTGAGTAAATGCGGGTACTGCTAAAAAGGGCCGTAAGATAATGCCCACTTTCTCCAATGATTCTTTATATATCATCAAGTACTGATTATATTGATACCAAAACCAATCCAATATGTAACTACTACGGTGAATTTTGAACAATCCGTTTTAAATGAAACCATTTTCGTCTAAAAGTACATTTTTGAAACAGACTATAGCATTTCAAAATATGGAATATGTGTAAATATTTGTGTTTTAACATCGATTACTGTTTGTTAACTACAAAATGGCATGCTTATTATTGTTCTTTTAGTTTTGTTATTCGTGTGAACACTTCAATGTTCGAAGGGGGTCATTTCCGCACATTTTCGCTGAATTTGGTAATTTCGAAAACAGCACTTGGGTCGAGATTGTTATGTTTAAAAATCGATTTATATTCACAAACTCTATGACGTGTAATTACTCTTTCGAACAAATCAGCAGAACTTCAGAAATTGACATATTCGTTCCTCAGTAAGTCAAAAGTCGAGCCCACCCTTGTTTCTAAAGGTAAAACACAATACAAATACGAAACAGACTATAACTTAAAAACTAGATAATCAATATTTCATTTGTCCACAAAAAAATACGGTTTCACATCAAATGTCAAGTAAATGACTGTTTTTTGACACTTTTTGAGCACTATGATAAAGAAATGTCGATGCTGTATACGGTATTTAATACTTTCTTGTATCGTGCAATTCATAGTGCGTTAGATGCACAAATATATATGCCACAAATAAATCATCTTCAAAACGTTCTGACATTACTCTCTGAATTTTCACAATTTTTTATAGGAGGTGACCCCCAGTCGAAAAATGTGAAGAAAAAAAATCTGTTTTTTTGAGTAAATGCGGTACTGCTAAAAAGGGCCGTAAGATAATGCCCACTTTCTCCAATGATTCTTTATATATCATCAAGTACTGATTATATTGATACCAAAATCAATCCAATATGTAACTACTACGGTGAATTTTGAACAACCGTTTTTAAATGAAACCATTTTCGTCTAAAAGTACATTTTTGAAACAGACTATAGCATTTCAAAATATGGAATATGTGTAAATATTTGTGTTTTAACATCGATTACTGTTTGTTAACTACAAAATGGCATGCTTATTATTGTTCTTTTAGTTTGTTATTCGTGTGAACACTTCAATGTTCGAAGGGGGTCATTTCCGCACATTTTCGCTGAATTTGGTAATTTCGAAAACAGCACTTGGGTCGAGATTGTTATGTTTAAAAATCGATTTATATTCACAAACTCTAGACGTGTAATTACTCTTTTCGAACAAATCAGCAGAACTTCAGAAATTGACATATTCGTTCCTCAGTAAGTCAAAAGTCGAGCCCACCCTTGTTTCTAAAGGTAAAACACAATACAAATACGAAACAGACTATAACTTAAAAACTAGATAATCAATATTTCATTTGTCACAAAAAAATACGGTTTCACATCAAATGTCAAGTAAAATGACTGTTTTTGACACTTTTTGAGCACTATGATAAAGAAATGTCGATGCTGTATACGGTATTTAATACTTTCTTGTATCGTGCAATTCATAGTGCGTTAGATGCACAAATATATATGCCCACAAATAAATCATCTTCAAAACGTTCTGACATTACTCTCTGAATTTTCACAATTTTTTATAGGAGGTGACCCCAGTCGAAAAATGTGAAGAAAAAAAATCTGTTTTTTTGAGTAAATGCGGTACTGCTAAAAAGGGCCGTAAGATAATGCCCACTTTCTCCAATGATTCTTTATATATCATCAAGTACTGATTATATTGATACCAAAACCAATCCAATATGTAACTACTACGGTGAATTTTGAACAACCGTTTTAAATGAAACCATTTTCGTCTAAAAGTACATTTTTGAAACAGACTATAGCATTTCAAAATATGGAATATGTGTAAATATTGTGTTTTAACATCGATTACTGTTTGTTAACTACAAAATGGCATGCTTATTATTGTTCTCTTTTAGTTTGTTTTTCGTTGTGAACACTTCAATGTTCGAAGGGGGTCATTTCCGCACATTTTTCGCTGAATTTGGTAATTTCGAAAACAGCACTTGGGTCGAGATTGTTATGTTTAAAAATCGATTTATATTCACAAACTCTAGACGTGTAATTACTCTTTTCGAACAAATCAGCAGAACTTCAGAAATTGACATATTCGTTCCCTCAGTAAGTCAAAAGTCGAGCCCACCCTTGTTTCTAAAGGTAAAACACAATACAAATACGAAACAGACTATAACTTAAAAACTAGATAATCAATATTTCATTTGTCACAAAAAAATACGGTTTCACATCAAATGTCAAGTAAAATGACTGTTTTTGACACTTTTTGAGCACTATGATAAAGAAATGTCGATGCTGTTGTAGCGGGCCAGGGGTGCTTGAAATGCTTCGACCCAAGAGTTTTTACTCAAATTATATGAGTAGTTTGTAAATAACAAAGTCAGTATGACAAGATAGAGCTGGTCAGTATAATATAGCATTTGCTAAAAGTCACGTAAATAAATTTTCTATCTTTTATTCATTTCTAGAATCATATATTTTCATTTATATTCAAGATAAACAACAATTTAAACTAGTAATATACTTAAACTATAGACTTAAATGATATGACAAGAATCTATTCAGTATGATACATGTACACAGTTATCTCTACACTCAAGAGATATTCATTAACTTATCTCTAAACTCAAGAGATATTTATTAACTTATCTCTACACTCAAGAGATAATATGTTGGTGTGTCCAGAAAAATACATAAAAAGGCTGAGTCCTGCTATCTTAATAATAAAATAAATTACCCTAAGAGAAAATCCTAACTTGAAGTGAATTTAGTCAGAAGACCTCCTTTCTGACATATTTATATATAGTTGTAACTGATACCTCACCAGTTACATAAAAGAAATGTTTATTATTATTAGTTATATATTCAGAGCCTTTCCTGAATAACTAACAATGAAATACAGTTTATACCATACATAAACTGTATTGTTTATTATAATTTCCAGACTTTTAGGAAATTATCCCTTACTTGTCAAATGTTTTCTTATTTAATCCTATTTATTACAAAATGACAAACGTTAACAGTAAATATAAACTTCAATGAACAATTCCAATAATCCTAACTTTAAAAGATAAACTAGAAATAAAACTTCAAAAAGTCCGTTAAAATGAAATATTCCTTTTAAACTTTGAAAACGCTAATTTTACTATTTTCCTTTACAATTTAACCTTTAAATAAATGAAGTTTCTAAGAAAATTTAACCATTTTTACTGAAATAATTTACGAGCAAATAAAATACTAACTGTAAGAACCAAAAGTTTTAGCAGAACTGACGACCAAGCGTCGAAATTACGTCAATGTTGGATTGTTGGATTGTTGGATGGTTGGATGGTTGGATTGTTGGATCGCGCGCTTGCCGTCCAACCAAATATTTGAATTCTTCAATAAATTACAAAAATCACAATAATATACAATTTAAGTAACCCTTTACATAATAAACAAAGTTTGCATGGTACTAAACGAATTTCTATGGTAACTAAAAATACAACAATATATACAGCGCCACCGGAAGTCACAATACGTAAAACAACATTGCGAAAAGTTAATGTGTGTCACCGGCGGACCAAAATGTTAAATATCAAGGAAAGTGAGCATTAACATCTACAAAACATTGAAGACGTTGACTACAAATACTAAAAGGAATTACAAGAAGTATGTGAAAACAGTTGCCAACACGTAAAAATAGTGTTTTTATTGAACAATCGTTCAAAGTGACACATGGGTTCTACTGCGCATGTCAGTACATTTCATTCATAAAATTCAAGCACAGGTGCGTGGAATTTACTACGATTTACTACAGTTTCTACAATTGGATCATCACAAAAATACAAGACATACAGTTGGATTATTAAGTGGATTATTACTATGAACTGGTAAATTATTGTACATGAACTTCAACTGGTTTATCAAATATATTCAAATGACAGTAATTCAATATTTCTACAAGAATCATAATATTATAATTGTTCTTACTATACTTATTAAATGTTAATTAAAACTTATTTGCTTTAATTATCATATGTTCCAGACTACAAGTATTACAAGTAGTATAATACAAGTTATTTCGCACAGTTACTGTTTCCTACATAATAGCTTTCATAAAGAAATACAGAATATTAAACCAGTATGCTATATTAATACCAATTTAAAAACATGCATCAAAAATATCTAATTACATGTCTATCACACGTCACAATAAAGTACCCTAGTCGTCGTACTCTACATTTTACCCCCTTTCCATTATTTGCGTCCCCGCAAATACTTAAAACTTTTGCAAAAGATTCCATTTCAAATTTTTTCTATGTCTTGAATACATATTCTTCTTAAAAAGAAATATTTCTAAAACTGAATGAAATTAGCTTTCATATTAATACAATCTATGATTATAACACAAATACATCATAAATATAATACCAAATATGTAAAAAATTATACATAATTATCATGATTATATTCTTTTTATATTATATTTTACAGATACACCTGAAGTTTCACCATTATGACCATCAGCACGAGGGCAGTAGATACCAAACAGACATATATATGTACCGAATATGGAAAATTACTGAACGTTATGAACAA
>NW_027268714.1:22500-24943 GCF_963676685.1 Mytilus edulis | reverse complement strand
AGTATATAGAAACTATATATTTTTGCAATCAGTGTGAAAGAACCTATCATATGAGACCAGATGTGACATTCATTTCACCGGAAGTAGCATATTATCTCCCTTATATCACTCAAAAAGATAATTAAACCATTATTTATCGCATCAGTTTGAAGAAACTACCTTCTTATCCAAATTTCTGTGGTGTGGAAAGACTTTCAATTGTTCTCTGAACAATTGGTTTTTAATTATTATTATTATTATTTTTTTTTTCCGCCAAATTTTGTTCTTGCGATAAATGTTTGTTTCGCAATATGTCGCTTAGATTTTTTTCATATTGTATCGCATAGTTTATGCGCTTTTAAATTTCACCCTGCTAAGCCGAACCATTTTCTTTGTAAGAGTTATCTCCCTATTCACTGTTTGTCATGTGTGTGCATCTCCTTCGTAACAAAATAAGAAAGCGACAAAATTCTTTTTACAAATTGTTCGTTACATCCTCAGGAATTTTTGGCTAATTTGGATCGAAGCGATTCGATGAAATTTTATAGGAGTTATGTACCTTTACGGAATAAATTTGTCGGTATGTTTTTTTAACTCATTAACCGTTAACCGTATAACCCTGGAATGTTTTTATTTGAGTCCCCTGGGTCCTAACTTAGAAAATTAGGTCAAGGTCAAAGGTCAAGGTCATATTTTAGATTTTCATATGTCTTTGATTTCCCTATAATTCTTGAATGGTTATAGATACAGAAAATTTAAGCAGTGAAAAATGTTCAGTACTTCAAGGGGCAACTTTGTTACATTATGACTGTATTAGTTTTACCATTATGTAAGGGACATAACCCCCATTGATGGTTTATAAAAAGCCATTATTAGGCAAAACTCTTAAACAAAAGGTCCTTGACCCATAGGGTCTTTTGCAATGACATTGTGAAGCAATGACCTTGACAAAGGTCACAAGGTCAAAGGTCAAGGTCATGTACATATGTGATTTGGGGCACGACTTGAAGAATTTTATGTGTGTTTGCCAACCAACCAATCATGATCAATCAATGATGATCAATCAACAAATCATGATCATGATCAATCAACCAATCATGATCAATCAACCAATCATGATCATGATCATGATTAATCAACCAATCAATCATGTTTCCGTCTCATGTGTTTAATATAGGGTTCAAGATCTCCTTTGTTTCTTTTTCGCTGTTTCAATTGACCCTTTCAAACGTGTTTAACCAACCAACCAACCAACCAACCAACCAACCAATCAATCAATCAATCAATCAATCAATCAATCAATCAATCATGTTTCCGTCTCGTCTCGTGTGTTTAATATAGGGTCCAAGATCTTCTTTGTTCTTTTTCGCTGTTTCAATTGGCCCTATCCAACGTGTTTAACCAACCAACCAACCAACCAACCAACCAACCAACCAACCAACCAACCAACCAACCAATCAATCAATCAATCAATCAATCAATCAATCAATCAATCAATCAATCAATCAATCAATCAATCATGTTTCCGTCTCGTGTGTTTAATATAGGGTCCAAGATCTTTTTTGTTTCTTTTTCGCTGTTTCAATTGGCCCTATCCAACGTGTTTTACCTACCAACCAACCAACCAACTAATCAATCAATCAATCAATCAATCAATCATGATCATGATCAATCAATCATGATCATGATCAATCAATCATGTTTCATGAAAAATTGAAATTTAATATTGTTCTTGCGTCACTTCTGAAAAAAAAATCCACATGTTCTCTGAAACTACAAATACAATCGACCTCAAAATTTGCAGTCAGCAGGGCATACATGTACTAAAAGTTTATAAAAAAACTTGGTGCAGATATCTCTCAAAGCTTTTCCTAGAGAAAAGAAATTGCAATGCCGTAAAAATTGCTTGCTAGGTCCGAAATTTCAGTAAAAGCCTACAATAAAATGTCCGCTCCGAGATTGAAATACTAATCTGTGTTACAAACAGGTGCTGAAAAATGTACATTATCAGAAAATAATCAATAAATGTGTTTTAAAGTTAAACCGGATCAAATAAATCCAAATCATGCACTGCTTGTAAACTGTCATCAAAATGTCAATTTCCTACAATGACAAAAGAAATTACATTGTGTGCATTCCGTCTCTATACATGTTGTCTGTTCAAAGTCCCCACCTAAAAAGGAATAAAAAGACTATCTTTTCGTTATTATAAACCCGTGTCACGTGATGTGGCGCGCGCGCTGTACCTAAAATAAAAGAAAAACTTTCCAAACTAAACATGAAACTTCTCCGGTAACAATAATATAGACCCCATACAGAAACAAACAAACAAACAAACAAACAAACAAACAAACAAACAAACAAACAACCCCCCCCCCCCCCCATTTCAATTAATTTTAAAGGGGGAAAGACCCCCTACAATTGCTTTTTTAAAGCAATTGATTTATATTGTAAAAAACCTTTT
>NW_027268714.1:0-17500 GCF_963676685.1 Mytilus edulis | reverse complement strand
CCAACCAACCAACCAATCAATCAATCAATCAATCAATCAATCAATCAATCAATCAATCAATCAATCAATCAATCAATCAATCATGTTTCCGTCTCGTGTGTTTAATATAGGGTCCAAGATCTTTTTTGTTTCTTTTTCGCTGTTTCAATTGGCCCTATCCAACGTGTTTTACCTACCAACCAACCAACCAACTAATCAATCAATCAATCAATCAATCAATCATGATCATGATCAATCAATCATGATCATGATCAATCAATCATGTTTCATGAAAAATTGAAATTTAATATTGTTCTTGCGTCACTTCTGAAAAAAAAATCCACATGTTCTCTGAAACTACAAATACAATCGACCTCAAAATTTGCAGTCAGCAGGGCATACATGTACTAAAAGTTTATAAAAAAACTTGGTGCAGATATCTCTCAAAGCTTTTCCTAGAGAAAAGAAATTGCAATGCCGTAAAAATTGCTTGCTAGGTCCGAAATTTCAGTAAAAGCCTACAATAAAATGTCCGCTCCGAGATTGAAATACTAATCTGTGTTACAAACAGGTGCTGAAAAATGTACATTATCAGAAAATAATCAATAAATGTGTTTTAAAGTTAAACCGGATCAAATAAATCCAAATCATGCACTGCTTGTAAACTGTCATCAAAATGTCAATTTCCTACAATGACAAAAGAAATTACATTGTGTGCATTCCGTCTCTATACATGTTGTCTGTTCAAAGTCCCCACCTAAAAAGGAATAAAAAGACTATCTTTTCGTTATTATAAACCCGTGTCACGTGATGTGGCGCGCGCGCTGTACCTAAAATAAAAGAAAAACTTTCCAAACTAAACATGAAACTTCTCCGGTAACAATAATATAGACCCCATACAGAAACAAACAAACAAACAAACAAACAAACAAACAAACAAACAAACAAACAACCCCCCCCCCCCCCCCCCCCCATTTCAATTAATTTTAAAGGGGGAAAGACCCCCTACAATTGCTTTTTTAAAGCAATTGATTTATATTGTAAAAAACCTTTTTAACCATTCTGTTCCGTTAATAAAAAAAAAAAAAAAATCTCCCCGAGACCCCCTTTTGCCCCCCCCCCCTTTTTTTAACCCTCCACTTACAACTGAATGTAGGTTGTGTACTATCTATCCTATCAACGTAAAACGAACGACAACTCCAGTTTTTTCCATATTATTAGGTCTTTCCACTTTTCTGTGGAAAGCCTATTGTATTTGTTCTGATTATTATTATTATTATTATTTTTTTTTTCCGCCAAATTTTGTTCTTGCGATAAATGTTTGTTTCGCAATATGTCGCTTAGATTTTTTTCATATTGTATCGCATAGTTTATGCGCTTTTAAATTTCACCCTGCTAAGCCGAACCATTTTCTTTGTAAGAGTTATCTCCCTATTCACTGTTTGTCATGTGTGTGCATCTCCTTCGTAACAAAATAAGAAAGCGACAAAATTCTTTTTACAAATTGTTCGTTACATCCTCAGGAATTTTTGGCTAATTTGGATCGAAGCGATTCGATGAAATTTTATAGGAGTTATGTACCTTTACGGAATAAATTTGTCGGTATGTTTTTTTAACTCATTAACCGTTAACCGTATAACCCTGGAATGTTTTTATTTGAGTCCCCTGGGTCCTAACTTAGAAAATTAGGTCAAGGTCAAAGGTCAAGGTCATATTTTAGATTTTCATATGTCTTTGATTTCCCTATAATTCTTGAATGGTTATAGATACAGAAAATTTAAGCAGTGAAAAATGTTCAGTACTTCAAGGGGCAACTTTGTTACATTATGACTGTATTAGTTTTACCATTATGTAAGGGACATAACCCCCATTGATGGTTTATAAAAAGCCATTATTAGGCAAAACTCTTAAACAAAAGGTCCTTGACCCATAGGGTCTTTTGCAATGACATTGTGAAGCAATGACCTTGACAAAGGTCACAAGGTCAAAGGTCAAGGTCATGTACATATGTGATTTGGGGCACGACTTGAAGAATTTTATGTGTGTTTGCCAACCAACCAATCATGATCAATCAATGATGATCAATCAACAAATCATGATCATGATCAATCAACCAATCATGATCAATCAACCAATCATGATCATGATCATGATTAATCAACCAATCAATCATGTTTCCGTCTCATGTGTTTAATATAGGGTTCAAGATCTCCTTTGTTTCTTTTTCGCTGTTTCAATTGACCCTTTCAAACGTGTTTAACCAACCAACCAACCAACCAACCAACCAACCAATCAATCAATCAATCAATCAATCAATCAATCAATCAATCATGTTTCCGTCTCGTCTCGTGTGTTTAATATAGGGTCCAAGATCTTCTTTGTTCTTTTTCGCTGTTTCAATTGGCCCTATCCAACGTGTTTAACCAACCAACCAACCAACCAACCAACCAACCAACCAACCAACCAACCAACCAACCAACCAATCAATCAATCAATCAATCAATCAATCAATCAATCAATCAATCAATCAATCAATCAATCAATCATGTTTCCGTCTCGTGTGTTTAATATAGGGTCCAAGATCTTTTTTGTTTCTTTTTCGCTGTTTCAATTGGCCCTATCCAACGTGTTTTACCTACCAACCAACCAACCAACTAATCAATCAATCAATCAATCAATCAATCATGATCATGATCAATCAATCATGATCATGATCAATCAATCATGTTTCATGAAAAATTGAAATTTAATATTGTTCTTGCGTCACTTCTGAAAAAAAAATCCACATGTTCTCTGAAACTACAAATACAATCGACCTCAAAATTTGCAGTCAGCAGGGCATACATGTACTAAAAGTTTATAAAAAAACTTGGTGCAGATATCTCTCAAAGCTTTTCCTAGAGAAAAGAAATTGCAATGCCGTAAAAATTGCTTGCTAGGTCCGAAATTTCAGTAAAAGCCTACAATAAAATGTCCGCTCCGAGATTGAAATACTAATCTGTGTTACAAACAGGTGCTGAAAAATGTACATTATCAGAAAATAATCAATAAATGTGTTTTAAAGTTAAACCGGATCAAATAAATCCAAATCATGCACTGCTTGTAAACTGTCATCAAAATGTCAATTTCCTACAATGACAAAAGAAATTACATTGTGTGCATTCCGTCTCTATACATGTTGTCTGTTCAAAGTCCCCACCTAAAAAGGAATAAAAAGACTATCTTTTCGTTATTATAAACCCGTGTCACGTGATGTGGCGCGCGCGCTGTACCTAAAATAAAAGAAAAACTTTCCAAACTAAACATGAAACTTCTCCGGTAACAATAATATAGACCCCATACAGAAACAAACAAACAAACAAACAAACAAACAAACAAACAAACAAACAAACAACCCCCCCCCCCCCCCCCATTTCAATTAATTTTAAAGGGGGAAAGACCCCCTACAATTGCTTTTTTAAAGCAATTGATTTATATTGTAAAAAACCTTTTTAACCATTCTGTTCCGTTAATAAAAAAAAAAAAAAAATCTCCCCGAGACCCCCTTTTGCCCCCCCCCCTTTTTTTAACCCTCCACTTACAACTGAATGTAGGTTGTGTACTATCTATCCTATCAACGTAAAACGAACGACAACTCCAGTTTTTTCCATATTATTAGGTCTTTCCACTTTTCTGTGGAAAGCCTATTGTATTTGTTCTGATTATTATTATTATTATTATTTTTTTTTTCCGCCAAATTTTGTTCTTGCGATAAATGTTTGTTTCGCAATATGTCGCTTAGATTTTTTTCATATTGTATCGCATAGTTTATGCGCTTTTAAATTTCACCCTGCTAAGCCGAACCATTTTCTTTGTAAGAGTTATCTCCCTATTCACTGTTTGTCATGTGTGTGCATCTCCTTCGTAACAAAATAAGAAAGCGACAAAATTCTTTTTACAAATTGTTCGTTACATCCTCAGGAATTTTTGGCTAATTTGGATCGAAGCGATTCGATGAAATTTTATAGGAGTTATGTACCTTTACGGAATAAATTTGTCGGTATGTTTTTTTAACTCATTAACCGTTAACCGTATAACCCTGGAATGTTTTTATTTGAGTCCCCTGGGTCCTAACTTAGAAAATTAGGTCAAGGTCAAAGGTCAAGGTCATATTTTAGATTTTCATATGTCTTTGATTTCCCTATAATTCTTGAATGGTTATAGATACAGAAAATTTAAGCAGTGAAAAATGTTCAGTACTTCAAGGGGCAACTTTGTTACATTATGACTGTATTAGTTTTACCATTATGTAAGGGACATAACCCCCATTGATGGTTTATAAAAAGCCATTATTAGGCAAAACTCTTAAACAAAAGGTCCTTGACCCATAGGGTCTTTTGCAATGACATTGTGAAGCAATGACCTTGACAAAGGTCACAAGGTCAAAGGTCAAGGTCATGTACATATGTGATTTGGGGCACGACTTGAAGAATTTTATGTGTGTTTGCCAACCAACCAATCATGATCAATCAATGATGATCAATCAACAAATCATGATCATGATCAATCAACCAATCATGATCAATCAACCAATCATGATCATGATCATGATTAATCAACCAATCAATCATGTTTCCGTCTCATGTGTTTAATATAGGGTTCAAGATCTCCTTTGTTTCTTTTTCGCTGTTTCAATTGACCCTTTCAAACGTGTTTAACCAACCAACCAACCAACCAACCAACCAACCAATCAATCAATCAATCAATCAATCAATCAATCAATCAATCATGTTTCCGTCTCGTCTCGTGTGTTTAATATAGGGTCCAAGATCTTCTTTGTTCTTTTTCGCTGTTTCAATTGGCCCTATCCAACGTGTTTAACCAACCAACCAACCAACCAACCAACCAACCAACCAACCAACCAACCAACCAACCAACCAACCAATCAATCAATCAATCAATCAATCAATCAATCAATCAATCAATCAATCAATCAATCAATCAATCATGTTTCCGTCTCGTGTGTTTAATATAGGGTCCAAGATCTTTTTTGTTTCTTTTTCGCTGTTTCAATTGGCCCTATCCAACGTGTTTTACCTACCAACCAACCAACCAACTAATCAATCAATCAATCAATCAATCAATCATGATCATGATCAATCAATCATGATCATGATCAATCAATCATGTTTCATGAAAAATTGAAATTTAATATTGTTCTTGCGTCACTTCTGAAAAAAAAATCCACATGTTCTCTGAAACTACAAATACAATCGACCTCAAAATTTGCAGTCAGCAGGGCATACATGTACTAAAAGTTTATAAAAAAACTTGGTGCAGATATCTCTCAAAGCTTTTCCTAGAGAAAAGAAATTGCAATGCCGTAAAAATTGCTTGCTAGGTCCGAAATTTCAGTAAAAGCCTACAATAAAATGTCCGCTCCGAGATTGAAATACTAATCTGTGTTACAAACAGGTGCTGAAAAATGTACATTATCAGAAAATAATCAATAAATGTGTTTTAAAGTTAAACCGGATCAAATAAATCCAAATCATGCACTGCTTGTAAACTGTCATCAAAATGTCAATTTCCTACAATGACAAAAGAAATTACATTGTGTGCATTCCGTCTCTATACATGTTGTCTGTTCAAAGTCCCCACCTAAAAAGGAATAAAAAGACTATCTTTTCGTTATTATAAACCCGTGTCACGTGATGTGGCGCGCGCGCTGTACCTAAAATAAAAGAAAAACTTTCCAAACTAAACATGAAACTTCTCCGGTAACAATAATATAGACCCCATACAGAAACAAACAAACAAACAAACAAACAAACAAACAAACAAACAAACAAACAACCCCCCCCCCCCCCCCCCCCCCCATTTCAATTAATTTTAAAGGGGGAAAGACCCCCTACAATTGCTTTTTTAAAGCAATTGATTTATATTGTAAAAAACCTTTTTAACCATTCTGTTCCGTTAATAAAAAAAAAAAAAAAAATCTCCCCGAGACCCCCTTTTGCCCCCCCCCCCCTTTTTTTAACCCTCCACTTACAACTGAATGTAGGTTGTGTACTATCTATCCTATCAACGTAAAACGAACGACAACTCCAGTTTTTTCCATATTATTAGGTCTTTCCACTTTTCTGTGGAAAGCCTATTGTATTTGTTCTGATTATTATTATTATTATTATTTTTTTTTTCCGCCAAATTTTGTTCTTGCGATAAATGTTTGTTTCGCAATATGTCGCTTAGATTTTTTTCATATTGTATCGCATAGTTTATGCGCTTTTAAATTTCACCCTGCTAAGCCGAACCATTTTCTTTGTAAGAGTTATCTCCCTATTCACTGTTTGTCATGTGTGTGCATCTCCTTCGTAACAAAATAAGAAAGCGACAAAATTCTTTTTACAAATTGTTCGTTACATCCTCAGGAATTTTTGGCTAATTTGGATCGAAGCGATTCGATGAAATTTTATAGGAGTTATGTACCTTTACGGAATAAATTTGTCGGTATGTTTTTTTAACTCATTAACCGTTAACCGTATAACCCTGGAATGTTTTTATTTGAGTCCCCTGGGTCCTAACTTAGAAAATTAGGTCAAGGTCAAAGGTCAAGGTCATATTTTAGATTTTCATATGTCTTTGATTTCCCTATAATTCTTGAATGGTTATAGATACAGAAAATTTAAGCAGTGAAAAATGTTCAGTACTTCAAGGGGCAACTTTGTTACATTATGACTGTATTAGTTTTACCATTATGTAAGGGACATAACCCCCATTGATGGTTTATAAAAAGCCATTATTAGGCAAAACTCTTAAACAAAAGGTCCTTGACCCATAGGGTCTTTTGCAATGACATTGTGAAGCAATGACCTTGACAAAGGTCACAAGGTCAAAGGTCAAGGTCATGTACATATGTGATTTGGGGCACGACTTGAAGAATTTTATGTGTGTTTGCCAACCAACCAATCATGATCAATCAATGATGATCAATCAACAAATCATGATCATGATCAATCAACCAATCATGATCAATCAACCAATCATGATCATGATCATGATTAATCAACCAATCAATCATGTTTCCGTCTCATGTGTTTAATATAGGGTTCAAGATCTCCTTTGTTTCTTTTTCGCTGTTTCAATTGACCCTTTCAAACGTGTTTAACCAACCAACCAACCAACCAACCAACCAACCAATCAATCAATCAATCAATCAATCAATCAATCAATCAATCATGTTTCCGTCTCGTCTCGTGTGTTTAATATAGGGTCCAAGATCTTCTTTGTTCTTTTTCGCTGTTTCAATTGGCCCTATCCAACGTGTTTAACCAACCAACCAACCAACCAACCAACCAACCAACCAACCAACCAACCAACCAACCAACCAATCAATCAATCAATCAATCAATCAATCAATCAATCAATCAATCAATCAATCAATCAATCAATCATGTTTCCGTCTCGTGTGTTTAATATAGGGTCCAAGATCTTTTTTGTTTCTTTTTCGCTGTTTCAATTGGCCCTATCCAACGTGTTTTACCTACCAACCAACCAACCAACTAATCAATCAATCAATCAATCAATCAATCATGATCATGATCAATCAATCATGATCATGATCAATCAATCATGTTTCATGAAAAATTGAAATTTAATATTGTTCTTGCGTCACTTCTGAAAAAAAAATCCACATGTTCTCTGAAACTACAAATACAATCGACCTCAAAATTTGCAGTCAGCAGGGCATACATGTACTAAAAGTTTATAAAAAAACTTGGTGCAGATATCTCTCAAAGCTTTTCCTAGAGAAAAGAAATTGCAATGCCGTAAAAATTGCTTGCTAGGTCCGAAATTTCAGTAAAAGCCTACAATAAAATGTCCGCTCCGAGATTGAAATACTAATCTGTGTTACAAACAGGTGCTGAAAAATGTACATTATCAGAAAATAATCAATAAATGTGTTTTAAAGTTAAACCGGATCAAATAAATCCAAATCATGCACTGCTTGTAAACTGTCATCAAAATGTCAATTTCCTACAATGACAAAAGAAATTACATTGTGTGCATTCCGTCTCTATACATGTTGTCTGTTCAAAGTCCCCACCTAAAAAGGAATAAAAAGACTATCTTTTCGTTATTATAAACCCGTGTCACGTGATGTGGCGCGCGCGCTGTACCTAAAATAAAAGAAAAACTTTCCAAACTAAACATGAAACTTCTCCGGTAACAATAATATAGACCCCATACAGAAACAAACAAACAAACAAACAAACAAACAAACAAACAAACAAACAAACAACCCCCCCCCCCCCCCCCCCCATTTCAATTAATTTTAAAGGGGGAAAGACCCCCTACAATTGCTTTTTTAAAGCAATTGATTTATATTGTAAAAAACCTTTTTAACCATTCTGTTCCGTTAATAAAAAAAAAAAAAAAATCTCCCCGAGACCCCCTTTTGCCCCCCCCCCCCCTTTTTTTAACCCTCCACTTACAACTGAATGTAGGTTGTGTACTATCTATCCTATCAACGTAAAACGAACGACAACTCCAGTTTTTTCCATATTATTAGGTCTTTCCACTTTTCTGTGGAAAGCCTATTGTATTTGTTCTGATTATTATTATTATTATTATTTTTTTTTTCCGCCAAATTTTGTTCTTGCGATAAATGTTTGTTTCGCAATATGTCGCTTAGATTTTTTTCATATTGTATCGCATAGTTTATGCGCTTTTAAATTTCACCCTGCTAAGCCGAACCATTTTCTTTGTAAGAGTTATCTCCCTATTCACTGTTTGTCATGTGTGTGCATCTCCTTCGTAACAAAATAAGAAAGCGACAAAATTCTTTTTACAAATTGTTCGTTACATCCTCAGGAATTTTTGGCTAATTTGGATCGAAGCGATTCGATGAAATTTTATAGGAGTTATGTACCTTTACGGAATAAATTTGTCGGTATGTTTTTTTAACTCATTAACCGTTAACCGTATAACCCTGGAATGTTTTTATTTGAGTCCCCTGGGTCCTAACTTAGAAAATTAGGTCAAGGTCAAAGGTCAAGGTCATATTTTAGATTTTCATATGTCTTTGATTTCCCTATAATTCTTGAATGGTTATAGATACAGAAAATTTAAGCAGTGAAAAATGTTCAGTACTTCAAGGGGCAACTTTGTTACATTATGACTGTATTAGTTTTACCATTATGTAAGGGACATAACCCCCATTGATGGTTTATAAAAAGCCATTATTAGGCAAAACTCTTAAACAAAAGGTCCTTGACCCATAGGGTCTTTTGCAATGACATTGTGAAGCAATGACCTTGACAAAGGTCAC
Source organism: Mytilus edulis (assembly GCF_963676685.1). NCBI lineage: Eukaryota > Metazoa > Mollusca > Bivalvia > Mytilida > Mytilidae > Mytilus > Mytilus edulis. The sequence goes on along the minus strand of NW_027268714.1, from coordinate 8,211 downwards.
AAGGTCAAAGGTCAAGGTCATGTACATATGTGATTTGGGGCACGACTTGAAGAATTTTATGTGTGTTTGCCAACCAACCAATCATGATCAATCAATGATGATCAATCAACAAATCATGATCATGATCAATCAACCAATCATGATCAATCAACCAATCATGATCATGATCATGATTAATCAACCAATCAATCATGTTTCCGTCTCATGTGTTTAATATAGGGTTCAAGATCTCCTTTGTTTCTTTTTCGCTGTTTCAATTGACCCTTTCAAACGTGTTTAACCAACCAACCAACCAACCAACCAACCAACCAATCAATCAATCAATCAATCAATCAATCAATCAATCAATCATGTTTCCGTCTCGTCTCGTGTGTTTAATATAGGGTCCAAGATCTTCTTTGTTCTTTTTCGCTGTTTCAATTGGCCCTATCCAACGTGTTTAACCAACCAACCAACCAACCAACCAACCAACCAACCAACCAACCAACCAACCAACCAACCAATCAATCAATCAATCAATCAATCAATCAATCAATCAATCAATCAATCAATCAATCAATCATGTTTCCGTCTCGTGTGTTTAATATAGGGTCCAAGATCTTTTTTGTTTCTTTTTCGCTGTTTCAATTGGCCCTATCCAACGTGTTTTACCTACCAACCAACCAACCAACTAATCAATCAATCAATCAATCAATCAATCATGATCATGATCAATCAATCATGATCATGATCAATCAATCATGTTTCATGAAAAATTGAAATTTAATATTGTTCTTGCGTCACTTCTGAAAAAAAAATCCACATGTTCTCTGAAACTACAAATACAATCGACCTCAAAATTTGCAGTCAGCAGGGCATACATGTACTAAAAGTTTATAAAAAAACTTGGTGCAGATATCTCTCAAAGCTTTTCCTAGAGAAAAGAAATTGCAATGCCGTAAAAATTGCTTGCTAGGTCCGAAATTTCAGTAAAAGCCTACAATAAAATGTCCGCTCCGAGATTGAAATACTAATCTGTGTTACAAACAGGTGCTGAAAAATGTACATTATCAGAAAATAATCAATAAATGTGTTTTAAAGTTAAACCGGATCAAATAAATCCAAATCATGCACTGCTTGTAAACTGTCATCAAAATGTCAATTTCCTACAATGACAAAAGAAATTACATTGTGTGCATTCCGTCTCTATACATGTTGTCTGTTCAAAGTCCCCACCTAAAAAGGAATAAAAAGACTATCTTTTCGTTATTATAAACCCGTGTCACGTGATGTGGCGCGCGCGCTGTACCTAAAATAAAAGAAAAACTTTCCAAACTAAACATGAAACTTCTCCGGTAACAATAATATAGACCCCATACAGAAACAAACAAACAAACAAACAAACAAACAAACAAACAAACAAACAAACAACCCCCCCCCCCCCCATTTCAATTAATTTTAAAGGGGGAAAGACCCCCTACAATTGCTTTTTTAAAGCAATTGATTTATATTGTAAAAAACCTTTTTAACCATTCTGTTCCGTTAATAAAAAAAAAAAAAAAATCTCCCCGAGACCCCCTTTTGCCCCCCCCCCCCTTTTTTTAACCCTCCACTTACAACTGAATGTAGGTTGTGTACTATCTATCCTATCAACGTAAAACGAACGACAACTCCAGTTTTTTCCATATTATTAGGTCTTTCCACTTTTCTGTGGAAAGCCTATTGTATTTGTTCTGATTATTAAGTCTTTCCACTTTTCTGTGGAAAGACTTATTGTATTTGTTCTGATTATTATTATTATTATTATTTTTTTTTTTTTTTCCGCCAACTTTTGTTCTTGCGATAAATGTTTGTTTCGCAATATGTCGCTTAGATATTTCTCATATTGTATCGTATAGTTTATGCGCTTTTAAATTTCACCCTGCTAAGCCGAACGATTTTCTTTGTAAGAGTTATCTCCCTATTTACTGTTTATCATCAAAGCGTATCTCCTTCGTAACAAAAAAAGATAGCGACAAAATTCTTTTTACAAATTGTTCGTTACATCCTCAGTAATTTTTGGCGTATTTGGATCGAAGCGATTCGATGAAATTTTATAGGAGTTATCTACCTTTACAAAATGAATTTGTCGGTATGTTTATTTAACTCATTAACAGATAACCGTATAACCCTGGGATGTTTTTATTTGAGTCCCCTAGGTCCTAACTTAGAAAATGAGGTCAAGGTCAAAGGTCAAGGTCAAGTTCCCAATTGTGACTTTTGCTTGTTTTTGCATTTTCTCACTCACTTTGAGAGATTCATATAAAAGAACAAGTGCAAAATGTCTGCTTAATTGTAATGAAGATATGCTACATTTAGTCTTATACAATTAGATGGCATCTTATAGGAGTTGTCGCCCCTGAAATGTCTTGATATGAGGTTATTTGATTATAACTTCAAGTAAGTTCATTATAAAGACATTTGACCTGATACAAAAGGTTAAGTGACAAATGACCTTGAAAAATGGCTACCGGAAGTGACCTTGAGAAAACCGGAAGTAGCTTTTTTTGCAATTTTTTCACATAAAAGTACTCAGAATCCATATATTTTTTCATATAGATACATGAACAAAGTACTGAAGACTAAAAATGACTTCCAACAAACCGGAAGTGGCCAATTATCTCCCATTCTACATACAAAAGTATATAGAAACTATATATTTTTGCAATCAGTGTGAAAGAACCTATCATATGAGACCAGATGTGACATTCATTTCACCGGAAGTAGCATATTATCTCCCTTATATCACTCAAAAAGATAATTAAACCATTATTTATCGCATCAGTTTGAAGAAACTACCTTCTTATCCAAATTTCTGTGGTGTGGAAAGACTTTCAATTGTTCTCTGAACAATTGGTTTTTAATTATTATTATTATTATTTTTTTTTTTCCGCCAAATTTTGTTCTTGCGATAAATGTTTGTTTCGCAATATGTCGCTTAGATTTTTTTCATATTGTATCGCATAGTTTATGCGCTTTTAAATTTCACCCTGCTAAGCCGAACCATTTTCTTTGTAAGAGTTATCTCCCTATTCACTGTTTGTCATGTGTGTGCATCTCCTTCGTAACAAAATAAGAAAGCGACAAAATTCTTTTTACAAATTGTTCGTTACATCCTCAGGAATTTTTGGCTAATTTGGATCGAAGCGATTCGATGAAATTTTATAGGAGTTATGTACCTTTACGGAATAAATTTGTCGGTATGTTTTTTTAACTCATTAACCGTTAACCGTATAACCCTGGAATGTTTTTATTTGAGTCCCCTGGGTCCTAACTTAGAAAATTAGGTCAAGGTCAAAGGTCAAGGTCATATTTTAGATTTTCATATGTCTTTGATTTCCCTATAATTCTTGAATGGTTATAGATACAGAAAATTTAAGCAGTGAAAAATGTTCAGTACTTCAAGGGGCAACTTTGTTACATTATGACTGTATTAGTTTTACCATTATGTAAGGGACATAACCCCCATTGATGGTTTATAAAAAGCCATTATTAGGCAAAACTCTTAAACAAAAGGTCCTTGACCCATAGGGTCTTTTGCAATGACATTGTGAAGCAATGACCTTGACAAAGGTCACAAGGTCAAAGGTCAAGGTCATGTACATATGTGATTTGGGGCACGACTTGAAGAATTTTATGTGTGTTTGCCAACCAACCAATCATGATCAATCAATGATGATCAATCAACAAATCATGATCATGATCAATCAACCAATCATGATCAATCAACCAATCATGATCATGATCATGATTAATCAACCAATCAATCATGTTTCCGTCTCATGTGTTTAATATAGGGTTCAAGATCTCCTTTGTTTCTTTTTCGCTGTTTCAATTGACCCTTTCAAACGTGTTTAACCAACCAACCAACCAACCAACCAACCAACCAATCAATCAATCAATCAATCAATCAATCAATCAATCAATCATGTTTCCGTCTCGTCTCGTGTGTTTAATATAGGGTCCAAGATCTTCTTTGTTCTTTTTCGCTGTTTCAATTGGCCCTATCCAACGTGTTTAACCAACCAACCAACCAACCAACCAACCAACCAACCAACCAACCAACCAACCAACCAACCAATCAATCAATCAATCAATCAATCAATCAATCAATCAATCAATCAATCAATCAATCAATCAATCATGTTTCCGTCTCGTGTGTTTAATATAGGGTCCAAGATCTTTTTTGTTTCTTTTTCGCTGTTTCAATTGGCCCTATCCAACGTGTTTTACCTACCAACCAACCAACCAACTAATCAATCAATCAATCAATCAATCAATCATGATCATGATCAATCAATCATGATCATGATCAATCAATCATGTTTCATGAAAAATTGAAATTTAATATTGTTCTTGCGTCACTTCTGAAAAAAAAATCCACATGTTCTCTGAAACTACAAATACAATCGACCTCAAAATTTGCAGTCAGCAGGGCATACATGTACTAAAAGTTTATAAAAAAACTTGGTGCAGATATCTCTCAAAGCTTTTCCTAGAGAAAAGAAATTGCAATGCCGTAAAAATTGCTTGCTAGGTCCGAAATTTCAGTAAAAGCCTACAATAAAATGTCCGCTCCGAGATTGAAATACTAATCTGTGTTACAAACAGGTGCTGAAAAATGTACATTATCAGAAAATAATCAATAAATGTGTTTTAAAGTTAAACCGGATCAAATAAATCCAAATCATGCACTGCTTGTAAACTGTCATCAAAATGTCAATTTCCTACAATGACAAAAGAAATTACATTGTGTGCATTCCGTCTCTATACATGTTGTCTGTTCAAAGTCCCCACCTAAAAAGGAATAAAAAGACTATCTTTTCGTTATTATAAACCCGTGTCACGTGATGTGGCGCGCGCGCTGTACCTAAAATAAAAGAAAAACTTTCCAAACTAAACATGAAACTTCTCCGGTAACAATAATATAGACCCCATACAGAAACAAACAAACAAACAAACAAACAAACAAACAAACAAACAAACAAACAACCCCCCCCCCCCCCCATTTCAATTAATTTTAAAGGGGGAAAGACCCCCTACAATTGCTTTTTTAAAGCAATTGATTTATATTGTAAAAAACCTTTTTAACCATTCTGTTCCGTTAATAAAAAAAAAAAAAAAAATCTCCCCGAGACCCCCTTTTGCCCCCCCCCCCCTTTTTTTAACCCTCCACTTACAACTGAATGTAGGTTGTGTACTATCTATCCTATCAACGTAAAACGAACGACAACTCCAGTTTTTTCCATATTATTAGGTCTTTCCACTTTTCTGTGGAAAGCCTATTGTATTTGTTCTGATTATTAAGTCTTTCCACTTTTCTGTGGAAAGACTTATTGTATTTGTTCTGATTATTATTATTATTATTATTTTTTTTTTTTTTCCGCCAACTTTTGTTCTTGCGATAAATGTTTGTTTCGCAATATGTCGCTTAGATATTTCTCATATTGTATCGTATAGTTTATGCGCTTTTAAATTTCACCCTGCTAAGCCGAACGATTTTCTTTGTAAGAGTTATCTCCCTATTTACTGTTTATCATCAAAGCGTATCTCCTTCGTAACAAAAAAAGATAGCGACAAAATTCTTTTTACAAATTGTTCGTTACATCCTCAGTAATTTTTGGCGTATTTGGATCGAAGCGATTCGATGAAATTTTATAGGAGTTATCTACCTTTACAAAATGAATTTGTCGGTATGTTTATTTAACTCATTAACAGATAACCGTATAACCCTGGGATGTTTTTATTTGAGTCCCCTAGGTCCTAACTTAGAAAATGAGGTCAAGGTCAAAGGTCAAGGTCAAGTTCCCAATTGTGACTTTTGCTTGTTTTTGCATTTTCTCACTCACTTTGAGAGATTCATATAAAAGAACAAGTGCAAAATGTCTGCTTAATTGTAATGAAGATATGCTACATTTAGTCTTATACAATTAGATGGCATCTTATAGGAGTTGTCGCCCCTGAAATGTCTTGATATGAGGTTATTTGATTATAACTTCAAGTAAGTTCATTATAAAGACATTTGACCTGATACAAAAGGTTAAGTGACAAATGACCTTGAAAAATGGCTACCGGAAGTGACCTTGAGAAAACCGGAAGTAGCTTTTTTTGCAATTTTTTCACATAAAAGTACTCAGAATCCATATATTTTTTCATATAGATACATGAACAAAGTACTGAAGACTAAAAATGACTTCCAACAAACCGGAAGTGGCCAATTATCTCCCATTCTACATACAAAAGTATATAGAAACTATATATTTTTGCAATCAGTGTGAAAGAACCTATCATATGAGACCAGATGTGACATTCATTTCACCGGAAGTAGCATATTATCTCCCTTATATCACTCAAAAAGATAATTAAACCATTATTTATCGCATCAGTTTGAAGAAACTACCTTCTTATCCAAATTTCTGTGGTGTGGAAAGACTTTCAATTGTTCTCTGAACAATTGGTTTTTAATTATTATTATTATTATTTTTTTTTTCCGCCAAATTTTGTTCTTGCGATAAATGTTTGTTTCGCAATATGTCGCTTAGATTTTTTTCATATTGTATCGCATAGTTTATGCGCTTTTAAATTTCACCCTGCTAAGCCGAACCATTTTCTTTGTAAGAGTTATCTCCCTATTCACTGTTTGTCATGTGTGTGCATCTCCTTCGTAACAAAATAAGAAAGCGACAAAATTCTTTTTACAAATTGTTCGTTACATCCTCAGGAATTTTTGGCTAATTTGGATCGAAGCGATTCGATGAAATTTTATAGGAGTTATGTACCTTTACGGAATAAATTTGTCGGTATGTTTTTTTAACTCATTAACCGTTAACCGTATAACCCTGGAATGTTTTTATTTGAGTCCCCTGGGTCCTAACTTAGAAAATTAGGTCAAGGTCAAAGGTCAAGGTCATATTTTAGATTTTCATATGTCTTTGATTTCCCTATAATTCTTGAATGGTTATAGATACAGAAAATTTAAGCAGTGAAAAATGTTCAGTACTTCAAGGGGCAACTTTGTTACATTATGACTGTATTAGTTTTACCATTATGTAAGGGACATAACCCCCATTGATGGTTTATAAAAAGCCATTATTAGGCAAAACTCTTAAACAAAAGGTCCTTGACCCATAGGGTCTTTTGCAATGACATTGTGAAGCAATGACCTTGACAAAGGTCACAAGGTCAAAGGTCAAGGTCATGTACATATGTGATTTGGGGCACGACTTGAAGAATTTTATGTGTGTTTGCCAACCAACCAATCATGATCAATCAATGATGATCAATCAACAAATCATGATCATGATCAATCAACCAATCATGATCAATCAACCAATCATGATCATGATCATGATTAATCAACCAATCAATCATGTTTCCGTCTCATGTGTTTAATATAGGGTTCAAGATCTCCTTTGTTTCTTTTTCGCTGTTTCAATTGACCCTTTCAAACGTGTTTAACCAACCAACCAACCAACCAACCAACCAACCAATCAATCAATCAATCAATCAATCAATCAATCAATCAATCATGTTTCCGTCTCGTCTCGTGTGTTTAATATAGGGTCCAAGATCTTCTTTGTTCTTTTTCGCTGTTTCAATTGGCCCTATCCAACGTGTTTAACCAACCAACCAACCAACCAACCAACCAACCAACCAACCAACCAACCAACCAACCAATCAATCAATCAATCAATCAATCAATCAATCAATCAATCAATCAATCAATCAATCAATCAATCATGTTTCCGTCTCGTGTGTTTAATATAGGGTCCAAGATCTTTTTTGTTTCTTTTTCGCTGTTTCATTGGCCCTATCCAACGTGTTTTACCTACCAACCAACCAACCAAACTAATCAATCAATCAATCAATCAATCAATCATGATCATGATCAATCAATCATGATCATGATCAATCAATCATGTTTCATGAAAAATTGAAATTTAATATTGTTCTTGCGTCACTTCTGAAAAAAAAATCCACATGTTCTCTGAAACTACAAATACAATCGACCTCAAAATTTGCAGTCAGCAGGGCATACATGTACTAAAAGTTTATAAAAAAACTTGGTGCAGATATCTCTCAAAGCTTTTCCTAGAGAAAAGAAATTGCAATGCCGTAAAAATTGCTTGCTAGGTCCGAAATTTCAGTAAAAGCCTACAATAAAATGTCCGCTCCGAGATTGAAATACTAATC
>NW_027268713.1:0-16204 GCF_963676685.1 Mytilus edulis | reverse complement strand
TTTTGAAAAAACGGAGAAAACGATTAGACCCAATAGCGTTAGCGGAGGTGTCATTTTGTTAACGTTATCGTAAACACGCACACCTTAGGTTGACCGACGTTGCGGGCATAATATTTGGGCCACATATAAAAAATTGATATCGACTTGTAGCACAGGAACAGGGCAACAAATTCATACCAGTAGATGTATGCATTGTTGTAACAACTTTCGGCATTTAGCACACTCCCGGAAATCTATGAAAGTCTGGAAAGTCGCTTCCGTTTAATGAATTGTGGCCAAACTATACACGCGACCCCCTATAAATAGCGGCAGAAAGTTAGCACACTGCCAGGGCAACTAACTAATACCACTAAAGTTGTGCTCAGCCGATAAACTCGCCGGTATTTTTGAAAAAACGGAGAAAACGATTAGACCCAATAGCGTTAGCGGAGGTGTCATTTTGTTAACGTTATCGTAAACACGCACACCTTAGGTTGACCGACGTTGCGGGCATAATATTTGGGCCACATATAAAAAATTGATATCGACTTGTAGCACAGGAACAGGGCAACAAATTCATACCAGTAGATGTATGCATTGTTGTAACAACTTTCGGCATTTAGCACACTCCCGGAAATCTATGAAAGTCTGGAAAGTCGCTTCCGTTTAATGAATTGTGGCCAAACTATACACGCGACCCCCTATAAATAGCGGCAGAAAGTTAGCACACTGCCAGGGCAACTAACTAATACCACTAAAGTTGTGCTCAGCCGATAAACTCGCCGGTATTTTTGAAAAAACGGAGAAAACGATTAGACCCAATAGCGTTAGCGGAGGTGTCATTTTGTTAACGTTATCGTAAACACGCACACCTTAGGTGACCGACGTTGCGGGCATAATATTTGGGCCACATATAAAAAATTGATATCGACTTGTAGCACAGGAACAGGGCAACAAATTCATACCAGTAGATGTATGCATTGTTGTAACAACTTTCGGCATTTAGCACACTCCCGGAAATCTATGAAAGTCTGGAAAGTCGCTTCCGTTTAATGAATTGTGGCCAAACTATACACGCGACCCCCTATAAATAGCGGCAGAAAGTTAGCACACTGCCAGGGCAACTAACTAATACCACTAAAGTTGTGCTCAGCCGATAAACTCGCCGGTATTTTTGAAAAAACGGAGAAAACGATTAGACCCAATAGCGTTAGCGGAGGTGTCATTTTGTTAACGTTATCGTAAACACGCACACCTTAGGTTGACCGACGTTGCGGGCATAATATTTGGGCCACATATAAAAAATTGATATCGACTTGTAGCACAGGAACAGGGCAACAAATTCATACCAGTAGATGTATGCATTGTTGTAACAACTTTCGGCATTTAGCACACTCCCGGAAATCTATGAAAGTCTGGAAAGTCGCTTCCGTTTAATGAATTGTGGCCAAACTATACACGCGACCCCCTATAAATAGCGGCAGAAAGTTAGCACACTGCCAGGGCAACTAACTAATACCACTAAAGTTGTGCTCAGCCGATAAACTCGCCGGTATTTTTGAAAAAACGGAGAAAACGATTAGACCCAATAGCGTTAGCGGAGGTGTCATTTTGTTAACGTTATCGTAAACACGCACACCTTAGGTTGACCGACGTTGCGGGCATAATATTTGGGCCACATATAAAAAATTGATATCGACTTGTAGCACAGGAACAGGGCAACAAATTCATACCAGTAGATGTATGCATTGTTGTAACAACTTTCGGCATTTAGCACACTCCCGGAAATCTATGAAAGTCTGGAAAGTCGCTTCCGTTTAATGAATTGTGGCCAAACTATACACGCGACCCCCTATAAATAGCGGCAGAAAGTTAGCACACTGCCAGGGCAACTAACTAATACCACTAAAGTTGTGCTCAGCCGATAAACTCGCCGGTATTTTTGAAAAAACGGAGAAAACGATTAGACCCAATAGCGTTAGCGGAGGTGTCATTTTGTTAACGTTATCGTAAACACGCACACCTTAGGTTGACCGACGTTGCGGGCATAATATTTGGGCCACATATAAAAAATTGATATCGACTTGTAGCACAGGAACAGGGCAACAAATTCATACCAGTAGATGTATGCATTGTTGTAACAACTTTCGGCATTTAGCACACTCCCGGAAATCTATGAAAGTCTGGAAAGTCGCTTCCGTTTAATGAATTGTGGCCAAACTATACACGCGACCCCCTATAAATAGCGGCAGAAAGTTAGCACACTGCCAGGGCAACTAACTAATACCACTAAAGTTGTGCTCAGCCGATAAACTCGCCGGTATTTTTGAAAAAACGGAGAAAACGATTAGACCCAATAGCGTTAGCGGAGGTGTCATTTTGTTAACGTTATCGTAAACACGCACACCTTAGGTTGACCGACGTTGCGGGCATAATATTTGGGCCACATATAAAAAATTGATATCGACTTGTAGCACAGGAACAGGGCAACAAATTCATACCAGTAGATGTATGCATTGTTGTAACAACTTTCGGCATTTAGCACACTCCCGGAAATCTATGAAAGTCTGGAAAGTCGCTTCCGTTTAATGAATTGTGGCCAAACTATACACGCGACCCCCTATAAATAGCGGCAGAAAGTTAGCACACTGCCAGGGCAACTAACTAATACCACTAAAGTTGTGCTCAGCCGATAAACTCGCCGGTATTTTTGAAAAAACGGAGAAAACGATTAGACCCAATAGCGTTAGCGGAGGTGTCATTTTGTTAACGTTATCGTAAACACGCACACCTTAGGTTGACCGACGTTGCGGGCATAATATTTGGGCCACATATAAAAAATTGATATCGACTTGTAGCACAGGAACAGGGCAACAAATTCATACCAGTAGATGTATGCATTGTTGTAACAACTTTCGGCATTTAGCACACTCCCGGAAATCTATGAAAGTCTGGAAAGTCGCTTCCGTTTAATGAATTGTGGCCAAACTATACACGCGACCCCCTATAAATAGCGGCAGAAAGTTAGCACACTGCCAGGGCAACTAACTAATACCACTAAAGTTGTGCTCAGCCGATAAACTCGCCGGTATTTTTGAAAAAACGGAGAAAACGATTAGACCCAATAGCGTTAGCGGAGGTGTCATTTTGTTAACGTTATCGTAAACACGCACACCTTAGGTTGACCGACGTTGCGGGCATAATATTTGGGCCACATATAAAAAATTGATATCGACTTGTAGCACAGGAACAGGGCAACAAATTCATACCAGTAGATGTATGCATTGTTGTAACAACTTTCGGCATTTAGCACACTCCCGGAAATCTATGAAAGTCTGGAAAGTCGCTTCCGTTTAATGAATTGTGGCCAAACTATACACGCGACCCCCTATAAATAGCGGCAGAAAGTTAGCACACTGCCAGGGCAACTAACTAATACCACTAAAGTTGTGCTCAGCCGATAAACTCGCCGGTATTTTTGAAAAAACGGAGAAAACGATTAGACCCAATAGCGTTAGCGGAGGTGTCATTTTGTTAACGTTATCGTAAACACGCACACCTTAGGTTGACCGACGTTGCGGGCATAATATTTGGGCCACATATAAAAAATTGATATCGACTTGTAGCACAGGAACAGGGCAACAAATTCATACCAGTAGATGTATGCATTGTTGTAACAACTTTCGGCATTTAGCACACTCCCGGAAATCTATGAAAGTCTGGAAAGTCGCTTCCGTTTAATGAATTGTGGCCAAACTATACACGCGACCCCCTATAAATAGCGGCAGAAAGTTAGCACACTGCCAGGGCAACTAACTAATACCACTAAAGTTGTGCTCAGCCGATAAACTCGCCGGTATTTTTGAAAAAACGGAGAAAACGATTAGACCCAATAGCGTTAGCGGAGGTGTCATTTTGTTAACGTTATCGTAAACACGCACACCTTAGGTTGACCGACGTTGCGGGCATAATATTTGGGCCACATATAAAAAATTGATATCGACTTGTAGCACAGGAACAGGGCAACAAATTCATACCAGTAGATGTATGCATTGTTGTAACAACTTTCGGCATTTAGCACACTCCCGGAAATCTATGAAAGTCTGGAAAGTCGCTTCCGTTTAATGAATTGTGGCCAAACTATACACGCGACCCCCTATAAATAGCGGCAGAAAGTTAGCACACTGCCAGGGCAACTAACTAATACCACTAAAGTTGTGCTCAGCCGATAAACTCGCCGGTATTTTTGAAAAAACGGAGAAAACGATTAGACCCAATAGCGTTAGCGGAGGTGTCATTTTGTTAACGTTATCGTAAACACGCACACCTTAGGTTGACCGACGTTGCGGGCATAATATTTGGGCCACATATAAAAAATTGATATCGACTTGTAGCACAGGAACAGGGCAACAAATTCATACCAGTAGATGTATGCATTGTTGTAACAACTTTCGGCATTTAGCACACTCCCGGAAATCTATGAAAGTCTGGAAAGTCGCTTCCGTTTAATGAATTGTGGCCAAACTATACACGCGACCCCCTATAAATAGCGGCAGAAAGTTAGCACACTGCCAGGGCAACTAACTAATACCACTAAAGTTGTGCTCAGCCGATAAACTCGCCGGTATTTTTGAAAAAACGGAGAAAACGATTAGACCCAATAGCGTTAGCGGAGGTGTCATTTTGTTAACGTTATCGTAAACACGCACACCTTAGGTTGACCGACGTTGCGGGCATAATATTTGGGCCACATATAAAAAATTGATATCGACTTGTAGCACAGGAACAGGGCAACAAATTCATACCAGTAGATGTATGCATTGTTGTAACAACTTTCGGCATTTAGCACACTCCCGGAAATCTATGAAAGTCTGGAAAGTCGCTTCCGTTTAATGAATTGTGGCCAAACTATACACGCGACCCCCTATAAATAGCGGCAGAAAGTTAGCACACTGCCAGGGCAACTAACTAATACCACTAAAGTTGTGCTCAGCCGATAAACTCGCCGGTATTTTTGAAAAAACGGAGAAAACGATTAGACCCAATAGCGTTAGCGGAGGTGTCATTTTGTTAACGTTATCGTAAACACGCACACCTTAGGTTGACCGACGTTGCGGGCATAATATTTGGGCCACATATAAAAAATTGATATCGACTTGTAGCACAGGAACAGGGCAACAAATTCATACCAGTAGATGTATGCATTGTTGTAACAACTTTCGGCATTTAGCACACTCCCGGAAATCTATGAAAGTCTGGAAAGTCGCTTCCGTTTAATGAATTGTGGCCAAACTATACACGCGACCCCCTATAAATAGCGGCAGAAAGTTAGCACACTGCCAGGGCAACTAACTAATACCACTAAAGTTGTGCTCAGCCGATAAACTCGCCGGTATTTTTGAAAAAACGGAGAAAACGATTAGACCCAATAGCGTTAGCGGAGGTGTCATTTTGTTAACGTTATCGTAAACACGCACACCTTAGGTTGACCGACGTTGCGGGCATAATATTTGGGCCACATATAAAAAATTGATATCGACTTGTAGCACAGGAACAGGGCAACAAATTCATACCAGTAGATGTATGCATTGTTGTAACAACTTTCGGCATTTAGCACACTCCCGGAAATCTATGAAAGTCTGGAAAGTCGCTTCCGTTTAATGAATTGTGGCCAAACTATACACGCGACCCCCTATAAATAGCGGCAGAAAGTTAGCACACTGCCAGGGCAACTAACTAATACCACTAAAGTTGTGCTCAGCCGATAAACTCGCCGGTATTTTTGAAAAAACGGAGAAAACGATTAGACCCAATAGCGTTAGCGGAGGTGTCATTTTGTTAACGTTATCGTAAACACGCACACCTTAGGTTGACCGACGTTGCGGGCATAATATTTGGGCCACATATAAAAAATTGATATCGACTTGTAGCACAGGAACAGGGCAACAAATTCATACCAGTAGATGTATGCATTGTTGTAACAACTTTCGGCATTTAGCACACTCCCGGAAATCTATGAAAGTCTGGAAAGTCGCTTCCGTTTAATGAATTGTGGCCAAACTATACACGCGACCCCCTATAAATAGCGGCAGAAAGTTAGCACACTGCCAGGGCAACTAACTAATACCACTAAAGTTGTGCTCAGCCGATAAACTCGCCGGTATTTTTGAAAAAACGGAGAAAACGATTAGACCCAATAGCGTTAGCGGAGGTGTCATTTTGTTAACGTTATCGTAAACACGCACACCTTAGGTTGACCGACGTTGCGGGCATAATATTTGGGCCACATATAAAAAATTGATATCGACTTGTAGCACAGGAACAGGGCAACAAATTCATACCAGTAGATGTATGCATTGTTGTAACAACTTTCGGCATTTAGCACACTCCCGGAAATCTATGAAAGTCTGGAAAGTCGCTTCCGTTTAATGAATTGTGGCCAAACTATACACGCGACCCCCTATAAATAGCGGCAGAAAGTTAGCACACTGCCAGGGCAACTAACTAATACCACTAAAGTTGTGCTCAGCCGATAAACTCGCCGGTATTTTTGAAAAAACGGAGAAAACGATTAGACCCAATAGCGTTAGCGGAGGTGTCATTTTGTTAACGTTATCGTAAACACGCACACCTTAGGTTGACCGACGTTGCGGGCATAATATTTGGGCCGCATATAAAAAATTGATATCGACTTGTAGCACAGGAACAGGGCAACAAATTCATACCAGTAGATGTATGCATTGTTGTAACAACTTTCGGCATTTAGCACACTCCCGGAAATCTATGAAAGTCTGGAAAGTCGCTTCCGTTTAATGAATTGTGGCCAAACTATACACGCGACCCCCTATAAATAGCGGCAGAAAGTTAGCACACTGCCAGGGCAACTAACTAATACCACTAAAGTTGTGCTCAGCCGATAAACTCGCCGGTATTTTTGAAAAAACGGAGAAAACGATTAGACCCAATAGCGTTAGCGGAGGTGTCATTTTGTTAACGTTATCGTAAACACGCACACCTTAGGTTGACCGACGTTGCGGGCATAATATTTGGGCCGCATATAAAAAATTGATATCGACTTGTAGCACAGGAACAGGGCAACAAATTCATACCAGTAGATGTATGCATTGTTGTAACAACTTTCGGCATTTAGCACACTCCCGGAAATCTATGAAAGTCTGGAAAGTCGCTTCCGTTTAATGAATTGTGGCCAAACTATACACGCGACCCCCTATAAATAGCGGCAGAAAGTTAGCACACTGCCAGGGCAACTAACTAATACCACTAAAGTTGTGCTCAGCCGATAAACTCGCCGGTATTTTTGAAAAAACGGAGAAAACGATTAGACCCAATAGCGTTAGCGGAGGTGTCATTTTGTTAACGTTATCGTAAACACGCACACCTTAGGTTGACCGACGTTGCGGGCATAATATTTGGGCCACATATAAAAAATTGATATCGACTTGTAGCACAGGAACAGGGCAACAAATTCATACCAGTAGATGTATGCATTGTTGTAACAACTTTCGGCATTTAGCACACTCCCGGAAATCTATGAAAGTCTGGAAAGTCGCTTCCGTTTAATGAATTGTGACCAAACTATACACGCGACCCCCTATAAATAGCGGCAGAAAGTTAGCACACTGCCAGGGCAACTAACTAATACCACTAAAGTTGTGCTCAGCCGATAAACTCGCCGGTATTTTTGAAAAAACGGAGAAAACGATTAGACCCAATAGCGTTAGCGGAGGTGTCATTTTGTTAACGTTATCGTAAACACGCACACCTTAGGTTGACCGACGTTGCGGGCATAATATTTGGGCCACATATAAAAAATTGATATCGACTTGTAGCACAGGAACAGGGCAACAAATTCATACCAGTAGATGTATGCATTGTTGTAACAACTTTCGGCATTTAGCACACTCCCGGAAATCTATGAAAGTCTGGAAAGTCGCTTCCGTTTAATGAATTGTGGCCAAACTATACACGCGACCCCCTATAAATAGCGGCAGAAAGTTAGCACACTGCCAGGGCAACTAACTAATACCACTAAAGTTGTGCTCAGCCGATAAACTCGCCGGTATTTTTGAAAAAACGGAGAAAACGATTAGACCCAATAGCGTTAGCGGAGGTGTCATTTTGTTAACGTTATCGTAAACACGCACACCTTAGGTTGACCGACGTTGCGGGCATAATATTTGGGCCACATATAAAAAATTGATATCGACTTGTAGCACAGGAACAGGGCAACAAATTCATACCAGTAGATGTATGCATTGTTGTAACAACTGTCGGCATTTAGCACACTCCCGGAAATCTATGAAAGTCTGGAAAGTCGCTTCCGTTTAATGAATTGTGGCCAAACTATACACGCGACCCCCTATAAATAGCGGCAGAAAGTTAGCACACTGCCAGGGCAACTAACTAATACCACTAAAGTTGTGCTCAGCCGATAAACTCGCCGGTATTTTTGAAAAAACGGAGAAAACGATTAGACCCAATAGCGTTAGCGGAGGTGTCATTTTGTTAACGTTATCGTAAACACGCACACCTTAGGTTGACCGACGTTGCGGGCATAATATTTGGGCCGCATATAAAAAATTGATATCGACTTGTAGCACAGGAACAGGGCAACAAATTCATACCAGTAGATGTATGCATTGTTGTAACAACTGTCGGCATTTAGCACACTCCCGGAAATCTATGAAAGTCTGGAAAGTCGCTTCCGTTTAATGAATTGTGGCCAAACTATACACGCGACCCCCTATAAATAGCGGCAGAAAGTTAGCACACTGCCAGGGCAACTAACTAATACCACTAAAGTTGTGCTCAGCCGATAAACTCGCCGGTATTTTTGAAAAAAACGGAGAAAACGATTAGACCCAATAGCGTTAGCGGAGGTGTCATTTTGTTAACGTTATCGTAAACACGCACACCTTAGGTTGACCGACGTTGCGGGCATAATATTTGGGCCACATATAAAAAATTGATATCGACTTGTAGCACAGGAACAGGGCAACAAATTCATACCAGTAGATGTATGCATTGTTGTAACAACTTTCGGCATTTAGCACACTCCCGGAAATCTATGAAAGTCTGGAAAGTCGCTTCCGTTTAATGAATTGTGGCCAAACTATACACGCGACCCCCTATAAATAGCGGCAGAAAGTTAGCACACTGCCAGGGCAACTAACTAATACCACTAAAGTTGTGCTCAGCCGATAAACTCGCCGGTATTTTTGAAAAAACGGAGAAAACGATTAGACCCAATAGCGTTAGCGGAGGTGTCATTTTGTTAACGTTATCGTAAACACGCACACCTTAGGTTGACCGACGTTGCGGGCATAATATTTGGGCCACATATAAAAAATTGATATCGACTTGTAGCACAGGAACAGGGCAACAAATTCATACCAGTAGATGTATGCATTGTTGTAACAACTTTCGGCATTTAGCACACTCCCGGAAATCTATGAAAGTCTGGAAAGTCGCTTCCGTTTAATGAATTGTGACCAAACTATACACGCGACCCCCTATAAATAGCGGCAGAAAGTTAGCACACTGCCAGGGCAACTAACTAATACCACTAAAGTTGTGCTCAGCCGATAAACTCGCCGGTATTTTTGAAAAAACGGAGAAAACGATTAGACCCAATAGCGTTAGCGGAGGTGTCATTTTGTTAACGTTATCGTAAACACGCACACCTTAGGTTGACCGACGTTGCGGGCATAATATTTGGGCCACATATAAAAAATTGATATCGACTTGTAGCACAGGAACAGGGCAACAAATTCATACCAGTAGATGTATGCATTGTTGTAACAACTTTCGGCATTTAGCACACTCCCGGAAATCTATGAAAGTCTGGAAAGTCGCTTCCGTTTAATGAATTGTGGCCAAACTATACACGCGACCCCCTATAAATAGCGGCAGAAAGTTAGCACACTGCCAGGGCAACTAACTAATACCACTAAAGTTGTGCTCAGCCGATAAACTCGCCGGTATTTTTGAAAAAACGGAGAAAACGATTAGACCCAATAGCGTTAGCGGAGGTGTCATTTTGTTAACGTTATCGTAAACACGCACACCTTAGGTTGACCGACGTTGCGGGCATAATATTTGGGCCACATATGAAAAATTGATATCGACTTGTAGCACAGGAACAGGGCAACAAATTCATACCAGTAGATGTATGCATTGTTGTAACAACTTTCGGCATTTAGCACACTCCCGGAAATCTATGAAAGTCTGGAAAGTCGCTTCCGTTTAATGAATTGTGGCCAAACTATACACGCGACCCCCTATAAATAGCGGCAGAAAGTTAGCACACTGCCAGGGCAACTAACTAATACCACTAAAGTTGTGCTCAGCCGATAAACTCGCCGGTATTTTTGAAAAAACGGAGAAAACGATTAGACCCAATAGCGTTAGCGGAGGTGTCATTTTGTTAACGTTATCGTAAACACGCACACCTTAGGTTGACCGACGTTGCGGGCATAATATTTGGGCCACATATAAAAAATTGATATCGACTTGTAGCACAGGAACAGGGCAACAAATTCATACCAGTAGATGTATGCATTGTTGTAACAACTTTCGGCATTTAGCACACTCCCGGAAATCTATGAAAGTCTGGAAAGTCGCTTCCGTTTAATGAATTGTGGCCAAACTATACACGCGACCCCCTATAAATAGCGGCAGAAAGTTAGCACACTGCCAGGGCAACTAACTAATACCACTAAAGTTGTGCTCAGCCGATAAACTCGCCGGTATTTTTGAAAAAACGGAGAAAACGATTAGACCCAATAGCGTTAGCGGAGGTGTCATTTTGTTAACGTTATCGTAAACACGCACACCTTAGGTTGACCGACGTTGCGGGCATAATATTTGGGCCACATATAAAAAATTGATATCGACTTGTAGCACAGGAACAGGGCAACAAATTCATACCAGTAGATGTATGCATTGTTGTAACAACTTTCGGCATTTAGCACACTCCCGGAAATCTATGAAAGTCTGGAAAGTCGCTTCCGTTTAATGAATTGTGGCCAAACTATACACGCGACCCCCTATAAATAGCGGCAGAAAGTTAGCACACTGCCAGGGCAACTAACTAATACCACTAAAGTTGTGCTCAGCCGATAAACTCGCCGGTATTTTTGAAAAAACGGAGAAAACGATTAGACCCAATAGCGTTAGCGGAGGTGTCATTTTGTTAACGTTATCGTAAACACGCACACCTTAGGTTGACCGACGTTGCGGGCATAATATTTGGGCCACATATAAAAAATTGATATCGACTTGTAGCACAGGAACAGGGCAACAAATTCATACCAGTAGATGTATGCATTGTTGTAACAACTTTCGGCATTTAGCACACTCCCGGAAATCTATGAAAGTCTGGAAAGTCGCTTCCGTTTAATGAATTGTGGCCAAACTATACACGCGACCCCCTATAAATAGCGGCAGAAAGTTAGCACACTGCCAGGGCAACTAACTAATACCACTAAAGTTGTGCTCAGCCGATAAACTCGCCGGTATTTTTGAAAAAACGGAGAAAACGATTAGACCCAATAGCGTTAGCGGAGGTGTCATTTTGTTAACGTTATCGTAAACACGCACACCTTAGGTTGACCGACGTTGCGGGCATAATATTTGGGCCACATATAAAAAATTGATATCGACTTGTAGCACAGGAACAGGGCAACAAATTCATACCAGTAGATGTATGCATTGTTGTAACAACTTTCGGCATTTAGCACACTCCCGGAAATCTATGAAAGTCTGGAAAGTCGCTTCCGTTTAATGAATTGTGGCCAAACTATACACGCGACCCCCTATAAATAGCGGCAGAAAGTTAGCACACTGCCAGGGCAACTAACTAATACCACTAAAGTTGTGCTCAGCCGATAAACTCGCCGGTATTTTTGAAAAAACGGAGAAAACGATTAGACCCAATAGCGTTAGCGGAGGTGTCATTTTGTTAACGTTATCGTAAACACGCACACCTTAGGTTGACCGACGTTGCGGGCATAATATTTGGGCCACATATGAAAAATTGATATCGACTTGTAGCACAGGAACAGGGCAACAAATTCATACCAGTAGATGTATGCATTGTTGTAACAACTTTCGGCATTTAGCACACTCCCGGAAATCTATGAAAGTCTGGAAAGTCGCTTCCGTTTAATGAATTGTGGCCAAACTATACACGCGACCCCCTATAAATAGCGGCAGAAAGTTAGCACACTGCCAGGGCAACTAACTAATACCACTAAAGTTGTGCTCAGCCGATAAACTCGCCGGTATTTTTGAAAAAACGGAGAAAACGATTAGACCCAATAGCGTTAGCGGAGGTGTCATTTTGTTAACGTTATCGTAAACACGCACACCTTAGGTTGACCGACGTTGCGGGCATAATATTTGGGCCACATATAAAAAATTGATATCGACTTGTAGCACAGGAACAGGGCAACAAATTCATACCAGTAGATGTATGCATTGTTGTAACAACTTTCGGCATTTAGCACACTCCCGGAAATCTATGAAAGTCTGGAAAGTCGCTTCCGTTTAATGAATTGTGGCCAAACTATACACGCGACCCCCTATAAATAGCGGCAGAAAGTTAGCACACTGCCAGGGCAACTAACTAATACCACTAAAGTTGTGCTCAGCCGATAAACTCGCCGGTATTTTTGAAAAAACGGAGAAAACGATTAGACCCAATAGCGTTAGCGGAGGTGTCATTTTGTTAACGTTATCGTAAACACGCACACCTTAGGTTGACCGACGTTGCGGGCATAATATTTGGGCCACATATAAAAAATTGATATCGACTTGTAGCACAGGAACAGGGCAACAAATTCATACCAGTAGATGTATGCATTGTTGTAACAACTTTCGGCATTTAGCACACTCCCGGAAATCTATGAAAGTCTGGAAAGTCGCTTCCGTTTAATGAATTGTGGCCAAACTATACACGCGACCCCCTATAAATAGCGGCAGAAAGTTAGCACACTGCCAGGGCAACTAACTAATACCACTAAAGTTGTGCTCAGCCGATAAACTCGCCGGTATTTTTGAAAAAACGGAGAAAACGATTAGACCCAATAGCGTTAGCGGAGGTGTCATTTTGTTAACGTTATCGTAAACACGCACACCTTAGGTTGACCGACGTTGCGGGCATAATATTTGGGCCACATATAAAAAATTGATATCGACTTGTAGCACAGGAACAGGGCAACAAATTCATACCAGTAGATGTATGCATTGTTGTAACAACTTTCGGCATTTAGCACACTCCCGGAAATCTATGAAAGTCTGGAAAGTCGCTTCCGTTTAATGAATTGTGGCCAAACTATACACGCGACCCCCTATAAATAGCGGCAGAAAGTTAGCACACTGCCAGGGCAACTAACTAATACCACTAAAGTTGTGCTCAGCCGATAAACTCGCCGGTATTTTTGAAAAAACGGAGAAAACGATTAGACCCAATAGCGTTAGCGGAGGTGTCATTTTGTTAACGTTATCGTAAACACGCACACCTTAGGTTGACCGACGTTGCGGGCATAATATTTGGGCCACATATAAAAAATTGATATCGACTTGTAGCACAGGAACAGGGCAACAAATTCATACCAGTAGATGTATGCATTGTTGTAACAACTTTCGGCATTTAGCACACTCCCGGAAATCTATGAAAGTCTGGAAAGTCGCTTCCGTTTAATGAATTGTGGCCAAACTATACACGCGACCCCCTATAAATAGCGGCAGAAAGTTAGCACACTGCCAGGGCAACTAACTAATACCACTAAAGTTGTGCTCAGCCGATAAACTCGCCGGTATTTTTGAAAAAACGGAGAAAACGATTAGACCCAATAGCGTTAGCGGAGGTGTCATTTTGTTAACGTTATCGTAAACACGCACACCTTAGGTTGACCGACGTTGCGGGCATAATATTTGGGCCACATATAAAAAATTGATATCGACTTGTAGCACAGGAACAGGGCAACAAATTCATACCAGTAGATGTATGCATTGTTGTAACAACTTTCGGCATTTAGCACACTCCCGGAAATCTATGAAAGTCTGGAAAGTCGCTTCCGTTTAATGAATTGTGGCCAAACTATACACGCGACCCCCTATAAATAGCGGCAGAAAGTTAGCACACTGCCAGGGCAACTAACTAATACCACTAAAGTTGTGCTCAGCCGATAAACTCGCCGGTATTTTTGAAAAAACGGAGAAAACGATTAGACCCAATAGCGTTAGCGGAGGTGTCATTTTGTTAACGTTATCGTAAACACGCACACCTTAGGTTGACCGACGTTGCGGGCATAATATTTGGGCCACATATAAAAAATTGATATCGACTTGTAGCACAGGAACAGGGCAACAAATTCATACCAGTAGATGTATGCATTGTTGTAACAACTTTCGGCATTTAGCACACTCCCGGAAATCTATGAAAGTCTGGAAAGTCGCTTCCGTTTAATGAATTGTGGCCAAACTATACACGCGACCCCCTATAAATAGCGGCAGAAAGTTAGCACACTGCCAGGGCAACTAACTAATACCACTAAAGTTGTGCTCAGCCGATAAACTCGCCGGTATTTTTGAAAAAACGGAGAAAACGATTAGACCCAATAGCGTTAGCGGAGGTGTCATTTTGTTAACGTTATCGTAAACACGCACACCTTAGGTTGACCGACGTTGCGGGCATAATATTTGGGCCACATATAAAAAATTGATATCGACTTGTAGCACAGGAACAGGGCAACAAATTCATACCAGTAGATGTATGCATTGTTGTAACAACTTTCGGCATTTAGCACACTCCCGGAAATCTATGAAAGTCTGGAAAGTCGCTTCCGTTTAATGAATTGTGGCCAAACTATACACGCGACCCCCTATAAATAGCGGCAGAAAGTTAGCACACTGCCAGGGCAACTAACTAATACCACTAAAGTTGTGCTCAGCCGATAAACTCGCCGGTATTTTTGAAAAAACGGAGAAAACGATTAGACCCAATAGCGTTAGCGGAGGTGTCATTTTGTTAACGTTATCGTAAACACGCACACCTTAGGTTGACCGACGTTGCGGGCATAATATTTGGGCCACATATAAAAAATTGATATCGACTTGTAGCACAGGAACAGGGCAACAAATTCATACCAGTAGATGTATGCATTGTTGTAACAACTTTCGGCATTTAGCACACTCCCGGAAATCTATGAAAGTCTGGAAAGTCGCTTCCGTTTAATGAATTGTGGCCAAACTATACACGCGACCCCCTATAAATAGCGGCAGAAAGTTAGCACACTGCCAGGGCAACTAACTAATACCACTAAAGTTGTGCTCAGCCGATAAACTCGCCGGTATTTTTGAAAAAACGGAGAAAACGATTAGACCCAATAGCGTTAGCGGAGGTGTCATTTTGTTAACGTTATCGTAAACACGCACACCTTAGGTTGACCGACGTTGCGGGCATAATATTTGGGCCACATATAAAAAATTGATATCGACTTGTAGCACAGGAACAGGGCAACAAATTCATACCAGTAGATGTATGCATTGTTGTAACAACTTTCGGCATTTAGCACACTCCCGGAAATCTATGAAAGTCTGGAAAGTCGCTTCCGTTTAATGAATTGTGGCCAAACTATACACGCGACCCCCTATAAATAGCGGCAGAAAGTTAGCACACTGCCAGGGCAACTAACTAATACCACTAAAGTTGTGCTCAGCCGATAAACTCGCCGGTATTTTTGAAAAAACGGAGAAAACGATTAGACCCAATAGCGTTAGCGGAGGTGTCATTTTGTTAACGTTATCGTAAACACGCACACCTTAGGTTGACCGACGTTGCGGGCATAATATTTGGGCCACATATAAAAAATTGATATCGACTTGTAGCACAGGAACAGGGCAACAAATTCATACCAGTAGATGTATGCATTGTTGTAACAACTTTCGGCATTTAGCACACTCCCGGAAATCTATGAAAGTCTGGAAAGTCGCTTCCGTTTAATGAATTGTGGCCAAACTATACACGCGACCCCCTATAAATAGCGGCAGAAAGTTAGCACACTGCCAGGGCAACTAACTAATACCACTAAAGTTGTGCTCAGCCGATAAACTCGCCGGTATTTTTGAAAAAACGGAGAAAACGATTAGACCCAATAGCGTTAGCGGAGGTGTCATTTTGTTAACGTTATCGTAAACA
>NW_027268712.1:0-46055 GCF_963676685.1 Mytilus edulis | reverse complement strand
CGCCCGGACAGACTCAACAGTTCAAAAGTTAAGTATGCGCTTTATGTTAATGGCCCCTTTTTCCAAAATTGTCGTATTAATGTGGAACTAATGTGCACTTTTTTTTTTACTTGCAGATGCTGACCCAAGACAGGAACCAGACCGCCCGGACAGACTCAACAGTTCAAAAGTTAAGTATGCGCTTTATGTTAATGGCCCCTTTTTCCAAAATTGTCGTATTAATGTGGAACTAATGTGCATTTTTTTTTTTACTTGCAGATGCTGACCCAAGACAGGAACCAGACCGCCCGGACAGACTCAACAGTTCAAAAGTTAAGTATGCGCTTTATGTTAATGGCCCCTTTTTCCAAAATTGTCGTATTAATGTGGAACTAATGTGCATTTTTTTTTTTACTTGCAGATGCTGACCCAAGACAGGAACCAGACCGCCCGGACAGACTCAACAGTTCAAAAGTTAAGTATGCGCTTTATGTTAATGGCCCCTTTTTCCAAAATTGTCGTATTAATGTGGAACTAATGTGCACTTTTTTTTTTACTTGCAGATGCTGACCCAAGACAGGAACCAGACCGCCCGGACAGACTCAACAGTTCAAAAGTTAAGTATGCGCTTTATGTTAATGGCCCCTTTTTCCAAAATTGTCGTATTAATGTGGAACTAATGTGCATTTTTTTTTTACTTGCAGATGCTGACCCAAGACAGGAACCAGACCGCCCGGACAGACTCAACAGTTCAAAAGTTAAGTATGCGCTTTATGTTAATGGCCCCTTTTTCCAAAATTGTCGTATTAATGTGGAACTAATGTGCACTTTTTTTTTTACTTGCAGATGCTGACCCAAGACAGGAACCAGACCGCCCGGACAGACTCAACAGTTCAAAAGTTAAGTATGCGCTTTATGTTAATGGCCCCTTTTTCCAAAATTGTCGTATTAATGTGGAACTAATGTGCACTTTTTTTTTTACTTGCAGATGCTGACCCAAGACAGGAACCAGACCGCCCGGACAGACTCAACAGTTCAAAAGTTAAGTATGCGCTTTATGTTAATGGCCCCTTTTTCCAAAATTGTCGTATTAATGTGGAACTAATGTGCACTTTTTTTTTTACTTGCAGATGCTGACCCAAGACAGGAACCAGACCGCCCGGACAGACTCAACAGTTCAAAAGTTAAGTATGCGCTTTATGTTAATGGCCCCTTTTTCCAAAATTGTCGTATTAATGTGGAACTAATGTGCACTTTTTTTTTTACTTGCAGATGCTGACCCAAGACAGGAACCAGACCGCCCGGACAGACTCAACAGTTCAAAAGTTAAGTATGCGCTTTATGTTAATGGCCCCTTTTTCCAAAATTGTCGTATTAATGTGGAACTAATGTGCACTTTTTTTTTTACTTGCAGATGCTGACCCAAGACAGGAACCAGACCGCCCGGACAGACTCAACAGTTCAAAAGTTAAGTATGCGCTTTATGTTAATGGCCCCTTTTTCCAAAATTGTCGTATTAATGTGGAACTAATGTGCACTTTTTTTTTTACTTGCAGATGCTGACCCAAGACAGGAACCAGACCGCCCGGACAGACTCAACAGTTCAAAAGTTAAGTATGCGCTTTATGTTAATGGCCCCTTTTTCCAAAATTGTCGTATTAATGTGGAACTAATGTGCACTTTTTTTTTTACTTGCAGATGCTGACCCAAGACAGGAACCAGACCGCCCGGACAGACTCAACAGTTCAAAAGTTAAGTATGCGCTTTATGTTAATGGCCCCTTTTTCCAAAATTGTCGTATTAATGTGGAACTAATGTGCACTTTTTTTTTTACTTGCAGATGCTGACCCAAGACAGGAACCAGACCGCCCGGACAGACTCAACAGTTCAAAAGTTAAGTATGCGCTTTATGTTAATGGCCCCTTTTTCCAAAATTGTCGTATTAATGTGGAACTAATGTGCATTTTTTTTTTACTTGCAGATGCTGACCCAAGACAGGAACCAGACCGCCCGGACAGACTCAACAGTTCAAAAGTTAAGTATGCGCTTTATGTTAATGGCCCCTTTTTCCAAAATTGTCGTATTAATGTGGAACTAATGTGCACTTTTTTTTTTACTTGCAGATGCTGACCCAAGACAGGAACCAGACCGCCCGGACAGACTCAACAGTTCAAAAGTTAAGTATGCGCTTTATGTTAATGGCCCCTTTTTCCAAAATTGTCGTATTAATGTGGAACTAATGTGCACTTTTTTTTTTACTTGCAGATGCTGACCCAAGACAGGAACCAGACCGCCCGGACAGACTCAACAGTTCAAAAGTTAAGTATGCGCTTTATGTTAATGGCCCCTTTTTCCAAAATTGTCGTATTAATGTGGAACTAATGTGCACTTTTTTTTTTACTTGCAGATGCTGACCCAAGACAGGAACCAGACCGCCCGGACAGACTCAACAGTTCAAAAGTTAAGTATGCGCTTTATGTTAATGGCCCCTTTTTCCAAAATTGTCGTATTAATGTGGAACTAATGTGCACTTTTTTTTTACTTGCAGATGCTGACCCAAGACAGGAACCAGACCGCCCGGACAGACTCAACAGTTCAAAAGTTAAGTATGCGCTTTATGTTAATGGCCCCTTTTTCCAAAATTGTCGTATTAATGTGGAACTAATGTGCACTTTTTTTTTTACTTGCAGATGCTGACCCAAGACAGGAACCAGACCGCCCGGACAGACTCAACAGTTCAAAAGTTAAGTATGCGCTTTATGTTAATGGCCCCTTTTTCCAAAATTGTCGTATTAATGTGGAACTAATGTGCACTTTTTTTTTTACTTGCAGATGCTGACCCAAGACAGGAACCAGACCGCCCGGACAGACTCAACAGTTCAAAAGTTAAGTATGCGCTTTATGTTAATGGCCCCTTTTTCCAAAATTGTCGTATTAATGTGGAACTAATGTGCACTTTTTTTTTTACTTGCAGATGCTGACCCAAGACAGGAACCAGACCGCCCGGACAGACTCAACAGTTCAAAAGTTAAGTATGCGCTTTATGTTAATGGCCCCTTTTTCCAAAATTGTCGTATTAATGTGGAACTAATGTGCATTTTTTTTTTACTTGCAGATGCTGACCCAAGACAGGAACCAGACCGCCCGGACAGACTCAACAGTTCAAAAGTTAAGTATGCGCTTTATGTTAATGGCCCCTTTTTCCAAAATTGTCGTATTAATGTGGAACTAATGTGCACTTTTTTTTTTACTTGCAGATGCTGACCCAAGACAGGAACCAGACCGCCCGGACAGACTCAACAGTTCAAAAGTTAAGTATGCGCTTTATGTTAATGGCCCCTTTTTCCAAAATTGTCGTATTAATGTGGAACTAATGTGCACTTTTTTTTTTACTTGCAGATGCTGACCCAAGACAGGAACCAGACCGCCCGGACAGACTCAACAGTTCAAAAGTTAAGTATGCGCTTTATGTTAATGGCCCCTTTTTCCAAAATTGTCGTATTAATGTGGAACTAATGTGCACTTTTTTTTTTACTTGCAGATGCTGACCCAAGACAGGAACCAGACCGCCCGGACAGACTCAACAGTTCAAAAGTTAAGTATGCGCTTTATGTTAATGGCCCCTTTTTCCAAAATTGTTGTATTAATGTGGAACTAATGTGCACTTTTTTTTTTACTTGCAGATGCTGACCCAAGACAGGAACCAGACCGCCCGGACAGACTCAACAGTTCAAAAGTTAAGTATGCGCTTTATGTTAATGGCCCCTTTTTCCAAAATTGTCGTATTAATGTGGAACTAATGTGCACTTTTTTTTTTACTTGCAGATGCTGACCCAAGACAGGAACCAGACCGCCCGGACAGACTCAACAGTTCAAAAGTTAAGTATGCGCTTTATGTTAATGGCCCCTTTTTTCAAAATTGTCGTATTAATGTGGAACTAATGTGCACTTTTTTTTTTACTTGCAGATGCTGACCCAAGACAGGAACCAGACCGCCCGGACAGACTCAACAGTTCAAAAGTTAAGTATGCGCTTTATGTTAATGGCCCCTTTTTCAAAATTGTCGTATTAATGTGGAACTAATGTGCACTTTTTTTTTTACTTGCAGATGCTGACCCAAGACAGGAACCAGACCGCCCGGACAGACTCAACAGTTCAAAAGTTAAGTATGCGCTTTATGTTAATGGCCCCTTTTTCCAAAATTGTCGTATTAATGTGGAACTAATGTGCATTTTTTTTTTACTTGCAGATGCTGACCCAAGACAGGAACCAGACCGCCCGGACAGACTCAACAGTTCAAAAGTTAAGTATGCGCTTTATGTTAATGGCCCCTTTTTCCAAAATTGTCGTATTAATGTGGAACTAATGTGCACTTTTTTTTTTACTTGCAGATGCTGACCCAAGACAGGAACCAGACCGCCCGGACAGACTCAACAGTTCAAAAGTTAAGTATGCGCTTTATGTTAATGGCCCCTTTTTCCAAAATTGTCGTATTAATGTGGAACTAATGTGCACTTTTTTTTTTACTTGCAGATGCTGACCCAAGACAGGAACCAGACCGCCCGGACAGACTCAACAGTTCAAAAGTTAAGTATGCGCTTTATGTTAATGGCCCCTTTTTCCAAAATTGTCGTATTAATGTGGAACTAATGTGCACTTTTTTTTTTACTTGCAGATGCTGACCCAAGACAGGAACCAGACCGCCCGGACAGACTCAACAGTTCAAAAGTTAAGTATGCGCTTTATGTTAATGGCCCCTTTTTCCAAAATTGTCGTATTAATGTGGAACTAATGTGCACTTTTTTTTTTACTTGCAGATGCTGACCCAAGACAGGAACCAGACCGCCCGGACAGACTCAACAGTTCAAAAGTTAAGTATGCGCTTTATGTTAATGGCCCCTTTTTCCAAAATTGTCGTATTAATGTGGAACTAATGTGCACTTTTTTTTTTACTTGCAGATGCTGACCCAAGACAGGAACCAGACCGCCCGGACAGACTCAACAGTTCAAAAGTTAAGTATGCACTTTATGTTAATGGCCCCTTTTTCCAAAATTGTCGTATTAATGTGGAACTAATGTGCACTTTTTTTTTTACTTGCAGATGCTGACCCAAGACAGGAACCAGACCGCCCGGACAGACTCAACAGTTCAAAAGTTAAGTATGCGCTTTATGTTAATGGCCCCTTTTTCCAAAATTGTCGTATTAATGTGGAACTAATGTGCACTTTTTTTTTTACTTGCAGATGCTGACCCAAGACAGGAACCAGACCGCCCGGACAGACTCAACAGTTCAAAAGTTAAGTATGCGCTTTATGTTAATGGCCCCTTTTTCCAAAATTGTCGTATTAATGTGGAACTAATGTGCACTTTTTTTTTAACTTGCAGATGCTGACCCAAGACAGGAACCAGACCGCCTGGACAGACTCAACAGTTCAAAAGTTAAGTATGCGCTTTATGTTAATGGCCCCTTTTTCCAAAATTGTCGTATTAATGTGGAACTAATGTGCACTTTTTTTTTTACTTGCAGATGCTGACCCAAGACAGGAACCAGACCGCCCGGACAGACTCAACAGTTCAAAAGTTAAGTATGCGCTTTATGTTAATGGCCCCTTTTTCCAAAATTGTCGTATTAATGTGGAACTAATGTGCACTTTTTTTTTTACTTGCAGATGCTGACCCAAGACAGGAACCAGACCGCCCGGCCAGACTCCACACTTCAAAAGTTAAGTATGCGCTTTATTTTAGTCTACCCTTTTTCCAAAATTGTCGTATTAATGTGGAACTAAGGGAGCTACCATTTGATTTTCATGGGGGGGGGGGGTTGTAATCTCTGTCCTGACTTTTTATTTTTTACTCTATTTGGTCCTGCCTTTTTTTTTACTAGTTTATCCTGACTTTTTTTACACAAATTGTCATCCTGCCTTTTTGTTTTGCCAAGATGCTCATCCTGCCTTTTTTTTACTCAAAACTCCTGTCCTGCCTATTTTTTTCAAATTTCATCCTAGCTATTTTTTGTCTTTGTAGGATCTGTTGTTGAAGTTTTTCATGATTTCAATTACCAAGTACAACATGTACAAGGAGTTTTCTAACAAGATGAGGAAATGCAAAAAATATTTTCTGTTTACTCCCGTACAGAAATTGCTAACAAAAGCACACAAGTTGCACATCAGAGATGCAAGTAAGAATTGTATGCAAATCAGATTGCTCTCCTGTGCAGTTCAAACCTCGGGTGAGCTAGATTTACTGAATTCAGCAAAAAAGTAAATGAAGTCAGATCTACAAATAAGTCGAGCATAACAAAAATTATCAATTGACTTACTATTGGAGTTATTGCCCTTCAAAGTCAATTTTTCACAATATCTTACTAAAATCTTATTCTTTGAAACTCTTAGGCCAGATTGAAGCAAACTTGGCCAAAGTCATAACTACTCTGGTTATCTCCCGTACAGAAATTGCTAACAAAAGCACATGAGATGCAAGTAAGAATTGTATGCAAATCAGTTTGGTAGTTCATATGTGCCCATAAAAATCTAACATAATGCTCATATGTGCAATTCAAACCTCATGTGAGCTTTTACCATGTTAGTTTTGTACTTTGAAAGTTTGTCCATTCTTCTAATCATTCACCTTGTAAGAAATAAAACCTGAGAAGACAAGAAACTTAATTATAGCAGAGGACTGCATTCTAAAATATAATATTTATAAAACTTACCATTTTGCTGCTATAACAATATCGTCTTTGTAATCCACAATAAAATCAAATATATATCTGAACACACATTTGATTTTGATCCACAATGAAATCGAATATATCTGAACACACATTTAATTTTAATCCACAATGAAATCGAATATAGCTGAACACACATTTGATTTTAATCCACAATGAAATCGAATATATCTGAACACACATTTGATTTTAATCCACAATGAAATCGAATATATCTTAACACACATTTGATTTTAATCCACAATGAAATCGAATATATCTGAACACACATTTGATTTTAATCCACAATGAATCGAATATATCTGAACACACATTTGATTTTGATCCACAATGAAATCGAATATATCTGAACACACATTTGATTTTAATCCACAATGAAATCGAATATAGCTGAACATACATTTGATTTTAATCAACAATGATATCGAAAATATCTGAACACACATTTGATTTTAATCCACAATGACATTGAATATATAGCTAAACACACATTTGATTTTAATCCACAATGAAATCGAATATATCTGAACACACATTTGATTTTAATCCACAATGAAATCGAATATAGCTGAACATACATTTGATTTTAATCAACAATGATATCGAAAATATCTTAACACACATTTGATTTTAATCCACAATGACATTGAATATATAGCTTAACACACATTTGATTTTAATCCACAATGAAATCGAATATATCTGAACACACATTTGATTTTAATCCACAATGAAATTGAATATAGCTGAACACACTTTTGATTTAATCCACAATGAAATCGAATTTATCTGAACACACATTTGATTTTAATCCACAATGAATTCGAATATAGCTGAACACACATTTGATTTTAATCCACAATGAAATCGAATATATCTGAACACGCATTTGATTTTAATACATGCTAGTTTGAAGCAACACAAACACTAATAACGGCATCACTTTTTCGTTTTTTTTTGCACTAAGAATATACTTCCATTGTCTTTATCCATTTTGAAACACAAAACGCATGTAAAGGTATTTACTGAAAATATTAAGAATAGTCCTTGCGCAGGCTGATATATATACATGGTGTCTTAAGGTGTGTTTGGATATCTACCTATAGGTAACATAGCATTATATCCTTAATCTTCATGTTGTTTACCTTCAGCTGCACTTTCTTGTTGTCTATAGTTTAAGATGAGCTACTGTTTAAAGGAGCTAACATCTATGATAGAAAGTTTATTCTTAAAACATTTTTAACAGAATGGCCTGTTATTGGCTTATATACTGTTTAAAGGAGCTAACATATAGGATAGAAAGTTTATTCTTAAAACATTTTTTTACAGAATGGCCTGTTATTGGCTTATATCCTTTATAGAAATGTTTAATATTAAAAAAGGCCAAAACATTTTTTTAACCTCTACAAAAACAAGAAAATTTCGAGTAGAACTGTCAAAAACTTAACATTAACCATGAATGTAGTTTCATAAGGGGGAGCAAGGCAAATTGTGAAATATTTTGATTCTTCAAAAGCGTTTTTTTTTTCAAAATCAACAGTTAAAAATTCTTAAGGATTATGTACCCTTGTGATGATTCAATGCTAAACATATGGAATGCCCAGATTTGTTGTATCATGTCACATGAGTATAGAAATAATAAAAAAGACACAAATTTTCATTTCTTATAGCCTCAATATGCATTTTTTAATGTAAATATGTGGCACGGCCTAAATTGACCCTAAATTTTTTCCAGTCTTTATAACTTGGCTCAGATCCTTTTAAACTAATATGATATGTTATTTGTAACTTTTCTTTCCATTTAAAGTACTTTCAATACATATGTAAGGATTATTTATAACCAAAAAGCTTCACAAATTTTAAATTGCTGGAAAATATTACAACTTCATATAAGGCCCCCCTTCATTGAAAAACCTCAATTTTTAGGCGCAGGCTCATATAAATTTGACTTTTGAATAATTATGCCAAGTCTGATATTTTTGATCAAGCACAAAAAGCAATGTTTGCTCTCTACAGGAAGATAACATATATCATTGCCTATTGATATTCAGTTACAACTCTTTGATGCTGTAATCGCACCTATATTATTCAGTGGCGGATCCAGGGGGGGGGGGGGGGGGGTTCCGGGGGTGCGCACCACCCCCTTTATTTTTGCCGATCAATGCATTTGTATAGGGACATGTTTTGCACCCCCCTGCACCCCCCCCCCCCCCTTTGCCCTGGGTTAGCACCCCCCCTTTCGAAAATTCCTGCATCCGCCCCTGTTATTATATTCATCAGAGGTTTGGGGTTTGGGGTTTTGAAAATAAACAGAATATTGAGAAAATGCATTTGCAATTTTGTAAAAATATTCTTGGTGTTCGGAACAGTACACCAAATTTTATGGTTTACGGGGAATTAGGGCGGGTTCCGTTAGATATCACTATAAAACTTAGGATGGCATCATTTTGGTGCAGAACTATTAAAACAGAGAGCAAACTGTCAAATATCCTTCTAAGACTTATGATTAAGCTACATGAAAATAATCCTACCAAATTTAAATGGATTCAATATGTAAAATCTATATTTGATGATACAGGTCTAAGTTTTATATGGAACGATCAATTAGTTGTAAATATTGATTGGTTAAAAAGTATGGTTAAACAGCGATTAACAGATCAGTACTATCAGCATTGGTTCTCGCAGATACATAATGCATCTAGGGGTGAATTCTATTCTTTATTCAAACTCGAGTTTGGTTTGGAACCGTATCTATTGCGATTATTACCCAAGGACAGATATTACATATCTAAACTTCGATGCTCGAATTTGAAGTTACCTGTTGAGACGGTAGATGGGCGGGGATCGCTAGGGAAAATAGAATATGTACATTATGTAATGAGGGAATAGGGGATGAGTTTCATATATTGTTTACCTGTAAAAATGCTGATGTTTCTGCTCTTAGATCAAAGTTTATACCAAATTACTATGTAATGAATCCAAGCAAGAACAAGTTCACTGGCTTGTTGTCTATTTGTAACGTACAAGTTCAAAGGAATTTATCAATTTTTGTGAAGAAAATCATAAAATACTTTATCTAATTATACCAATTGTCTTTTAAAATATACTATGTATTTGTGTTTCGTTTGTCCTGTCTCGCTATGTATTATCTTAATATGTTTGTATATATTGTCCTCTTGTACACAAGTATGTGTCTGAGGTTATGAATAAAATCTTGAAATCTTGATAAATCAAATGAGTACTCTATTGCTTTGAGTACATGATAAGTTATATATTAAGGCATTTAAAAAGTGTTTTTATGCCCCACCTACGATAGTAGAGGGGCATTATGTTTTCTGGTCTGTGGCTCCGTTCGTTCGTTCGTCCGTCCGTCCGTCCGTTCGTTCCGCTTCAGGTTAAAGTTTTTGGTCAAGGTAGTTTTTGATGAAATTGAAGTCCAATCAACTTGAAACTTAGTACACATGTTTCCTATAGTATAATCTTTCTAATTTTAATGCTAAATTAGATATTTACCCAATTTCAAAGTCCATAAAACATGGAAAATGATAGTGCGAGTTGGGAATCCGTGTACTTTGGACACATTCTTGTTTTGCAATATTTTAATGTTTAAAGCCCCAAATGTTGATAGTTGAATTTTTTCAATTTTAACGTCAAAATTTTACACGCAAAGATGAGTATAGAACTTAACTTAATGTCTATAATATACATCCTATTGTCATGAAACTTTGTAAGCAGTGTTATAATTCATTAAGCTTTGGTAATACCAAGTTTTTTTAAGATTTGTCAACTCTTTCTACCCTATTAGGTGAAATCTGTAAATATAGAATCTGTACTTTGGCAACTTCCCTAAATGATTTGATGGTGTCAATTTGTCAAATAGCATGAAACTAAAGGATTTAAACTTTCATTTTATAGAATTTCTGCAAAAATGTCTAATTTTGGCATTTTATGGTCAAAAGAGGCATTTTATAACTTTTTCAATATAGATGCATAAATGGCATCCTGACTTTCTATCTGACAGGTTTTCATGTGTCAATTTTTGTGTTTCTATGCCTTTATCTACTTCTTTTACTTATTTATGAACTCTGAATCTACAGAACATGCGCGTAGCTACGTTTACGTCAAAACGCCCGGGCGTACACTTGAATTTTGAAAATAAAACAAATAATCGACATAGAATAAGAAAGCACATCAGCCTTGTGCTTCTTTTTTTAATGGATTGTAATTTTGAATAAAAATTGGGACTAAATTTACTCAACTAGATCATTTAATATATTTGTTCGAATCTTTTGTAAAAGTCTGAAACCACTTTGAATTCTACCTTCTTTTCTTATATTTAAAGCAATTCACTATCTGCTCAGATTCGATATGCTGTTTGTATTTTTGTCGAGCCTGTGTTTTATGTCCCAAAAGCGAGACAAAGTGGTGTCAATATTTAGGTTTCCGAATGTGGATAAATTCTTTTAAATGACTCTCCGACCGTGAAATTTTACGAAAGTTGTACAGAAACTGTTTATGATCAAAAGAGTATTCAGAGCAATATAATAATGCAATTATATCTTTAATCTTCCCGCATTTTAAGGATAAAATGTGTTTCTTTCTGCAATTAATCTGAGACTACTATAACTGTGTTATAGTAGTCTCAGAATTAATAAGTGGTCGCAGTTTGGGCTTACATTTTGTTATTTTGTTATTTCTTCTACTTGTCGAACCTTCATCGAAATTTATGAAAATGTCGAAGAAGCTTTTTCTATGACTAATGTCTAAAGCTAAAATTTTAAAAGCATTAATTCGTTCATTTTTCGGTTCTTTTCTGATAGACAGATAGCTGGACTCTTCTTTACGCAATTACATGCTCAATTTATAAACCTTCATAGATTGTCGTGAAAAATTCCAGATCAAGAAAAAAATATCAAAAGAAAATTTTAAATTTTTTTTAAATCCCTGTAAAGGAATGATACATTGATTCACTTTTTGTGGAAGAAATCCTAGGTGTTCCAGAATTTTTTTATATTGCACCTCTTAGAAATATTTTTTTTCGTGATCATTAAAAGGTGCTTTTGTTGATTATATGCGCACTCACGGCACCATTTAAACTTATTTAAAAGTAATATTGGTTTGGACGTTTTCTCTAAAACCAATGACCATAAGGCTAGCTTCCAGTTTAACACGATGAATAAGTTAACATATTACAAAATTTAACCAAAAAAAAAATAAACCATTTAGATTCAAAAGTATGTTGTTATCAATGATTTTTTACTGACAGGAATCATTATGGTATCTCATTCTCGATAGCTTTCGGGGGCTTCGTCCCTTTCGAACCCACTACCAACAGGTGCTTTGACATTGAGCGGTTGGCACCCCTCATATCCCTGGCCAAGGTTCGGGCGTACACATAAAAATGACCCAGCTACGCCACTGGAAGGGGGGGGGGGGGCAGGAGGATTTTGAAAATGAATAACTCAGCGTTGATAATCACAAAAATAAATGGTTTGTTCTGTGGTAGTTTGAAAATAAATAACCTGACTTACAATGTATTGAAAATAAATAACTCAGCAGGTCTAATCGAAAGTACGAGATGGCATCAGATTTTTCATAAAATTTATCTTTTTTCCAAAACAAAATCGGGAAACACTTCCCAAATCTTTTAACAATAAAAGTATAAATATTATCGAATATACTTGAAATGTCTGAAAATGGGGGTCCTACTAAAATGCGCCCGGGTGAAGAAAAAGCGCCCGGGGAAAAGAAAAAGAGCCCGGGGAAGAAAATTAGCGCCCTGGGAAATTATATAGATATTTTATTGGCATGAGACAACTTTGTGTCCGGCGATGAAATAAGTTATGCACATTGATTTTTTTTTTAATTTTAGACAAGTAATTTGTAAATTAAGATAAAAGATATTTTTAATAAAACACAAAAACAAGTATAAATGTTTCAATTTTAACAATAATATATGAAAAGGACTGCTATTTCGAAAGACAGATAGTAATGGATCACAGTTTATGTTGAAGATTTATAAAATGTAAGACATCAAAGACATGTTTTTCAAAAACGATACCAAAATGAAAAATGTAATAAAAAAAATTTCACAGAAAAGTATTAATCTAATCAAAATTAAAGAGTAACACATAATAAATCAGCAAATAAAGCGGTACTATACATGTACCGTAGTTAAAATAAGGGGGTAAAAAGCAGGAGTTTTGTTTAAATTTAAAACTAAGCATTAAAATCCTGATAAGCATTGCCATTAAAACAGTTGTAGTTTTATAAAAAGATATCATATATCCTAATCAGCATCTGCACAAAAAAAGGTGTTCACCATGCAGTTGCTAAAATATTAGACCTCAGGCATTGATTATTTTTTTTAAAGTAACAAAATATACGTTTTGATCGAGGACAATATCGTTCATGATTCTTCTATATACTCTCATTTATATTTATTTACTTGTTTATATACAATTTTGAAATCTAAAATGCAAAAGTGCAAGAACCGGCACTTTAGATGTTGCATTGTACATATCCCAATTTATATTAAGGACAAAACAAGCAATGATTTTTTTTATGGAAAAAATTTATTGTTATATAATATTATTATTTTATTCTCCCGGGCGCTAATTTTCCTTCCCCGGGCGCTTTTTCTTTTCCCGGGCGCTCTCGGGCGCTTTTTAGTAGGACCGGAAAATGGGTTTCATTTAACTTGAGGTATATTGTCTCAGGGAAGTAACTTCATTTAGGCAAATAGGCTCATGTAGGAAATTTCAAAACCAAAAGCTTGTCTTCATATCAAATTGTTTTCACTGAGAGCTTCTTGCAAGAAGCAAGTTCTATTCTCCTTGGACATGGCCCCTGTTTTTTCAGGATCAATGTTTCTTATTTATTTGTCTTTTGTTCATTCTGTATTCTGTTAGTGTTGCATTCCTTTTGTAATTTAGTAATTTTGTTATCAACTTAATCATGAGTTTAAAAAAATACCAACAGCAGTCACATACTTAACTATGAGAATTACATTTTTGCTTTAATCTACATTTTGGTCTTTTAATGTTGTCCCTAAAAACTTAATTCTTACACTGAATCTACACATTTTGCTTTGAGACCAAAATATTGTCAAAAAATGATTAAAGCAGAACTTGCATTTTCAGAGTAAGAAAAGGTCTGGGATTTACACCCAGAAGCCACGATTTATCATCATTTGTTCTATAGCTTCTTGGGGCCTTCAGCAGCATCAAAACCCGTCCGCTCCGCTCGGCGAAATATGTTTGCCAATTATTAATAAGGCAATTTGCAGCAAAACTTTAATACTGTGTATACATTAACTATGGTTAATTCTAGTTAAATGGTACTTAATGACAATGATTATACATAATAGTTACATGTATTATTTAAAACATGTATAATAAAATTCATTTAAAAATTGTATGTTTTTAAATATTATAAATATAGTTGTGAATACGAATAATCAGTCCCTTGTTTTTAAAGAAAATGAAAAATCTTGCTTCAACAGTGCAGAAAATAAATAATCTGTCCTCTAAGTTTACAAAAATAAATAACCGATCCAAAACAAATCCTCCTGCCCCCCCCCCCCCCCCAGGAATATCAAATGGTCGTCCACAACAAGAAAAATATTGTATTTTTCGTGTAGACGGGTAACATCATATTGTTGTTCTTCGAGTATTCCTTCTTTTTTTCGGGTACTTATAGGTATGAAAAATATAAAATTGCTACACCATTGGGAAGAGGAGTGTTCAGGGCTTTTGGATGACATGTGTCTAAAACGTAAATAACGCAATTTTAGGACCGAGTAGGCATTGAAAGAAGTCATTTTTAATTGTAGACACCAAGAAAAAATATCACTCCCTTACGGCACAACAGTTTAAATTGCATTTATAGCGAGAATATTATATTCTCAAATTGACGATAGCGAATATCCTTTTGTAAAACAAGTTTGGAAAATTCTATGAAAGCAAAGAAATCTAATGTAAATGAGCGAATCCCGTGAAAACTTCGACATCATTTCCAATAACCTAGCCTTAAGTACACTGTCACAACAACGTTTAAAAAACTTGTTCTATAAAGAAATTATCAACATTGATTAGAAACGTGCGAATATTTTCATTTAGTCAGAAAATATAACATGCCTCCTATTTTATTACATCTGAACGGCATTTATTCGGACAGTTATCTCATTTATAGCATTAAACAAAAAAATATTGAGCATATGAACCTTAAAGGTCTCCCGTCACAAAAAAAAATTAACCAACGTTTTACGTTAGTAATTCCGTTCTTGGTTACAGAAAACAACGAAAAATAATGTGTTTTGCATTTTAGATCGAAGAATAAAGCCAGCATGATAAATACTAAATAAAATAGAAAATACTCGATGCTTTAAATAATATTTTTTATCGATTAGTATCGAATATCGATGCATTGAAAGGGTGTCTACCAAAATGTCACAATGAAAGCGTTTTCAATTTTTCTTAGAATTATTAAGGACAAGTTGTTACTAATCTTCAAAAAAGAGTAAAAACAACATAAGTGTTTCGAATAACATCTCTATAAAGTCAAGTTCCTTTGCAAAAGGAACATGTTGATGTATATAAAGTAAATAGAAATCTAAAAATCAACAAAATGAAGCGGTCGCATGGTGGTCTACCAAAATGTCACATCATCGCTAATTTGACGTTCTTTGACGTTCACTTGTAATGCGACGTATGTTTGCGTTAATCTGTTTTTGTAACGTATTCATTTTACTAAGAGAATATATATAAAATATGAATTTATAATTTATATTTGATTTCACCTCGTTGAAATGCGTTTCTCTTTTTAAAAATGTGATTTGAGTACATTTCAATGAGACAGCAACTCAACAACAAATATTTAACATATTTTCCGGAGACCAAAGAGGAAATTTAAAGATTACTTGAATAATATTCGTATCAATTAGAATATTGATCGTTTTAGGAATTAAGGCAAGCTTCGGCACAACAGCAATGAATCAAATTCGGAGAATTTTTTTAATTTATATATATATATATCTGCAACAAGTGATATTCAAATTACAAAAAAAAATCATCATAAATGATTCATTCCAAACGTTGCCATATATTTTATTTCTCGTTTCTTAACTAAAATAAGTGCACGTATATGTATCGTTTTACGGTACGTACCTATAGTAAACATCGGTAAAGTCGTTTTGCTCATTATGTTTTAAAAAAAATCAAACAGCAATATTTTACGAGTTAAACGAATGAACAAATAATGTGAGATAACACCAAACTCTGCCCCCTACTTGCCTGATAATTGTCTCATTATCGATCTAAGTAACTACAAAGGAGACCTACATTATTGCAAAGTCGACTAAATTCATTTGACAAGAAAATATCCGACTAGAGACACATTAATTAAAAAAGAAAATGATACTAGTTTTGAATGTGCGAGGGTATGTGTTGTACTGTTTCACTTTTAGGTAAGGGGAGGTTTTGGCGCCAGCAAACATGTTTAACTTCGCTACATTCTGTATGTGACTGTCCCAAGTCAGGAGCCTGTAATTTCAGTGGCTGTCGTTTGTTGCTGTATATATTTTTTCCCCCGTTTATTGATATGTATTTAAATCTGGCCGTGTGACAGCCTCTTGTTGTTATCTGTCATACGATTGGTTGTACTTGTGTCACATGTTTTACTTATTTTAATATATATATGCAACTGGTATGACCCCTTAAAAGACGTTACGCGCGATGTTCGTACCTCATTGGAAAATCGGCGTAGTTGGCAAGATGCAAGTCCAAAATATGTAATTTTGTGATATCAAATTAATTGCTATTGTACGTATTTAAAAAAAAATGTTTTTTTTAAATAAAAACGAAAAAAATAATTGTTGAAACTATGTTTTATGCTGCATGCGACAAGCTCCATTAAAAAAAACCGGCTATTTTTATGCTGTCCCGTGTAACATATTTCATTTATTGTAACCACTAAACTATGATTTTCGTCTAAACTATCTAATATTTTGAAAAACATTTTTTTTCTCCATTATTTAAAAGAAAGGTTCATTCAGTCTTTTATGCGTTATTTATGACGTTATAATGACATCATAGAAAAAAAAGCGTTCCATACTACAAGGGCAAATCTGTCCCACGGCAAAAAAATTGGGATTACAGATTTGAGAATCAAAAAACTTTTGTCTAAAATGGAAAAAGGTTAGTATTTGTATTTACTACATCAATGTTAATTTGCTTAATTTTATGAATTTAAAGACAAATATCCTGGAAAATGATATATGATAATTTATGGACGATTTTTCAAAGGCTTACAAGGTTGTCGCATCGACATTTTTTTACGTAAAAACGAACTCAACTCAAATTTACGTCAATTGTTTGCTTATCAGTGCTCTTATAATGATAGAATTTTATGATTTTTTTAAATGTTATTTTTCTTAATTTTTCAAAAATCTAAAATACACCAATTTTCAATAAGTAGTTAAAAAGCATCGTCGATTTTGCGGAGTCTTACAAGAATGTCGCACTTGCTTAAAAACAACGTTTCAGTCGAAGTTTTGGTTTGAACGGTACGAAATATTCGCGACGTTGTATTACGCTTACATGTACACTACCAATAATTTACCCATACTTTTTTGGTACATTTCTACCCTCGTGCATATCAGTACTGTTAGGAAAGACTGAAAACTTATAATGTTATACTTTCAATGAAATCAGTACTGATTTTGTCAGTACTGTTTCAGTACTGATTTTGACAGTAATGTTTTAGTACTGATTTTGACAGTACTGTTTCAGTACTGATTTTATCAGTACTGTTTCAGTACTGATTTTGACAGTACTGTTTTAGTACTGATTTTGACAGTACTGTTTCAGTACTGATTTTGACAGTACTGTTTTAGGACTGATTTTGACAGTACTGTTTCAGTACTGATTTTGTCAGTACTGTTTCAGTACTGATGTTGACAGTACTATTTCGGTATTGTTATTTTCAGTACTGTTTCAGTAGATTTGGTGTTGTTAATCTTTTTAACTTGATGTATTGTTTCAAAAAATATTTGGAACTGAAAAGTTTTAAACTCGGTAAGTATAGTATGCTATATAATAATTTGTGGCATATTTTGTATCTTTTGTAGATATCTCTGATTAAGTGTTTATCATAAGAGAAGTTTTTACAATGTGCATCTCAGTACAATTGGTATCCAAATATAGGTTTGATAATTCTGTGACAATATTATTATTATCCTTTTTTTGCTGGTTACGTTTTTCTCTTAGACTATATCACCCTGCTGCGCAGATTTATTTTAGCGACGTGAACATGACCAAGGAAAATTATCAAGCTTACTCTCGTATCGAAAAACTATTGAAGCGAAGGAGAAAACAACAGAAATGAAGCAAGATAAGCAGTTTATCGGATTTTACCCATTAGGAGCACCTGAATTCAATCCCGGTTTTTAATGGAGTTCGTGTTGTCTTTTATGTATTTTTCAAAGTGTTGTTGTAAATGCCCTTTTGTTTTGTGATTCTTTGCTTACTTCTTGAATTTGATTGTGACTGTCTTTCAGTGTTTATATATAAAAATAATACGCATTAGGAGCACCTGAACTCACTCCCGGTTTTTAATGGAGTTCGTGTTGTCTTTTATGTATTTTTCAAAGTGTTGTTGTAAATGCCCTTTTGTTTTGTGATTCTTTGCTTACTTCTTGATTTTGATTGTGACTGTCTTTCAGTGTTTATAAAAATAATACGCACTCGACATCAGGAAGATTCACAATGTGGTTCGAGGCTGATATTTTACAGTATCAATTGTATAATAGCGCATAATTTATATATATATCAAACAAGATTAGAATCTTCAATACTGTTCATTTTTTGGTATAATTAATTTTGCTATTGCTTAAAATATGTTGTAATTAATGCAGTCATATGTTACTATGTTAGGCAATGCATTATAATCAACACAAAACAATGTCTCGATTACCTTATTTTTAATCATAACTGGAATTTCTTTTATTTATCATAACCATTTTTTAATATATAATAAAACATTCAATGTCATACCAACATGTGAAGTTTGTGGCAAAAATCTCTGTCATTTTCATGCCCCTTGGTTATTTTATGACCCTTTAAAGCTCATAAATAAAACAATCAAAGAAACAATTAATTTTGCATGTATCATGTTTCATTGCTCTCCCCCTATGCCATCTTTTCTTTGGAATGCTTTGTTGAATGTCAGTTTCCTGGCTCTTTTCCTCAATTTAGTCCCAGATATGATGTGTCTTTTTACATGTACAGTGGTAATTCAAGAGGACACTTAAGTTCTAATATGAGCTCATTATAAGCATCCACCTTTAATGTTTTGGTACCTGTACGAAACTCAGGATTCAATTGTTCATGATTAAATGTTGGTTTTTTTCTGATGAGTGCCATATTGATACATCATTTTGTTTATAGGTCTTCAATTTTCACATCAAACATTCCCATGTCTGCTCCTGTCTCCATTGCTGTTAATCATTCTGAGGAAAGAAAATGTAAGAATTTATAAATAATAAAATTGAGAATGGATATGGGGAATGTGTCAAAGAGACAACAACCCGACCAAATAAAAAAAACAACAGCAGAAGGTCACCAACAGGTCTAGGCTACAATAAATTTTCTTATGTTAAAACTTTCCTCATTTCTGTGTTATGTGAAAATAAAAAGAATGCACAATTATGGAAGGGAATGGTATGACATCAAATTTTATTTATTACTTTATATACTACCATAAGTCCAGTAATCACTAATGGACTGGACTTCTGATACTACATGTATATATTATAATCAATCAA
Organism: Mytilus edulis; assembly: GCF_963676685.1. Lineage (NCBI taxonomy): Eukaryota > Metazoa > Mollusca > Bivalvia > Mytilida > Mytilidae > Mytilus > Mytilus edulis. The sequence goes on along the minus strand of NW_027268712.1, from coordinate 26,523 downwards.
AGTTCAAATTTGTTTCTAAATAAAAAAAAAAGGAAAATATGATAATTTAATTCATCATCATCAAGTATTGGTGTTTGCCAGTGGCAAGTATTGCATACACGTGTAGCTTTAACCATCGGTCTTTTTATGTGCTCTTTATAATAAGATCCGTGAAACAACGATTCCTCCAAAACGCGTCAATGTGACGACAATGATTTGATAAACATGTCAAATTGCACTGGCGAAACCACTTCTGCGGGACGCCGGTCGAGCAGTACCCTCATAGACATACATTTTGTAAAAAGACATAAAGACATGTATAGACATCACCGGATAATATTAAAACAATAGAATTTACTTACTATTTATAAACGATGATTTAAACTTTACAAAACTTATTAAATGCAATGTTAATGGGTTTTTTTTCTAAATACGCATGACATATTTGCCACTGGACATTAAGTAATCAATAGTTAATTATGTGTTGTAAACTTAGACTGCAGTTATGCGTGTTATGAATAACCTATGCTGAACAAACTAATGTCTATCAATGACATACAGTAAACGTGGTTAAGCACCGGGAAGAAAATACTATATAAAATGTACATGATGTATTAGTTTTCTAAATTGTGAAGTACCTCTGTCTGAACTTTAAAATAATAATAATCATATTGATAAAGAAAATCATAAATTAAAGCGCTTCAAATAAAAATAACTTTTTATTGTGCAATTTTTTTTTTAAACCAGACCTATAGCCTGTGTCTGCAAGCAGAAGAAAGCGTGCACAGTGTAGCATACCTTGGACATTTGTCTGTACGGATTACTAAACCTTCCCTCCAGATTTTTTTTTTGGCACCTGCTTCGACTTTTTTTTCTAATCATTTACAATCCAACCGAACAATACGGGTTCTATCGTATCCCACACCATTAATATTTAATTGCGTTTTTACTTTACAGAGTATCATTGGGGGTATATGAGTTTTGAAATATTCTGGCGTTTTTAACCGGACACATTCTTAAATTATCGGACACGTTTTTGAGATTGTAACAATACAAAAAAGGTTATTGTCTTAAGTCAGGAGTTTGGTATTCAGTAGTTGGTTTTCATGTTTGAATGGTTTTACACTAGTAACTTTTGGGGCCCTTTACACCTTGCTGTTCGGTGAGAGCCCATGCAGGCACGGTGTTAAAGACCGTACTTTGACCTATAATGGTTTACTGCTACAAATTACGACTTATATGAAAAGGAGAATTTTCTCATCGGCAGTTATACCACATCTCCTTATATATTAAAACAACACTGAGCCACCCAACCCATCCACCCAATTACTCGTTTGTAAGGGCTGCCTAGAGTCAGAGGTGGATTTAGGGGGGCAGGGGGAAAAAAATTTGGTTGCTTATATAGGGGAATCATTGAAGCGTGACTGGAGCCGTCCCCCTCTTAGGTCAGTCAGGGGGCCCCCACTTATGTAAATTTCTTGATCCGCCACTGAGAGTGGTTACACCGGGCCAAAAATGCATCGGACTGAAACAACATACTGGTTGTGTGTACACTGACAATCAAATTAAAATTAAAAAAATGTATAAAATATTGTAAAAAATAATTTTTCATTTGAGTGCATTTACGTAACAATAACACAATGTAACCGTAGACATAAATATCATTGTTACACTCGTAAGTATTCTATGTAGTTCCTTAGTCAACCCTATAGGTCTGCATTCCGGCGATATAGCCTAAACTTCATTGTAACAATAACTTTTTTACGACTGTTACATTTCAATGTAACCATAGCCAGTACCAAACTAAAATAGAATTTTACATATTTCACAGACATCTTTATTTACAATATAAAAATAGGAAGACTGTTGTCAGTGGCGGATTCAGAGGGGGCGTAGAGGGCGTACCCCCCCCCCCCCCCCTTTTTGCTGGTTTTTTTTTTTTTTTTTTTTTTTTTTTTTGTAAAATGATTAATCATACTAGACTTCGTGAACTTTGCCATTATCCGAGTATTTAATTTTTATACAATTCTTTACTTATACAGACATTTTTCGCTGGCCGGTATTTACTGATTGTCAAAGTCATGTGATTTGCTATGGTGGATTTGACCAGTGCGTTGAAAAAAACGGCACTCGGTCATTTTGAAATTCAAATTACAGTAATACACATTGCTTAGGCTGAGGTTGTCATGACAATCGGGAAACCTTCAAAGCGACACAGGATTGAGCAAGACCGTATTGACTTCTATTTCACTATTCCACTAAACAGAAAGTAATGGTAAATACTCTATAGACTTTTATACTCTCATGAAAAAAAAGTTCCACAATATTATTTACCTACGAAAACATGTTTAACAAATTGAATAATGATCCCCAGTCAGTATAAGCTCTAGAAAGATTTCAAGTCTCAGGTACGAACCATTTGATTTGAGGAGGCAGTCTGAGATATTTGAGAGAGAGAAAAAATGACTCTGATTCTTGCCTTAAACAAAAACTTTGGCCGTATCTGGATTGAAAACAATAGTCTTGTCCACTTTTTTGCTATTAAAAACTAAAATTTCCAACAAAAATATTTAGCATGAAATGAACATGATGAATAAAAACGGGCGTATTATTTTGTGGCCGGGGTTTGCATGTCTGACTAGATTGTCTGTTTTGCCGGACTTATATATTGAATACTTTTTTCAAGACCAGACTGCATGCAACCTGCCTACTGGGTGTGACTTTTATGTCTCCATTTGTTGACCATCATTCATAACTTCGTTGTCATTTCAGACACTTTCGTAGTCTTTGGGGGATTTGGAACCCCTCACTTCGGTTCCCTAAGTTATTTTGGGTGAAACATATCAAACAAACATTTTGATAAAAACTGCTTGTTTGTCTTTTTTAACTCGTGTCGGTCGTATTGTAAATTTCATCGAATTTCCATGTCTATTTTTTACTGACAAGTCCTACATCAAATATATCAGTACATAGCTTTGGATCAATACTATCATTTTATGATAGACAATTAATAGGGAGAATACAGCATAAAAAATGTCCAACCCTTACACTTTACAGCAACTATAAAATATGCATGCCCCAAGCCATGAACCGTTTAAATAGTGCATATTACACTTATTTTATGTTTTTTTTTAGCCAAAAAAAGGTCCCAAAAAATTTCCGACTCGCTCCGCTCGGCAATATTTAATATCTTCGCCCCCTATCAAAAATCCGGGATCCGCCCCAGTAATTTTTACCACATCAAATGCACAATGAGCAAACCCATATATCGCATTGCCCAGATCGCATAGTATGCTAAAAAAATATTTAAAAAAAACAGAAGTAACAGAAATGTTGTTGTAAAATCATTTCAAACGAGATCACTTATATATAAAAAAAATATACATATATGCAGCAACAACTGAACAGCAACAAACACAGCAGTCAATGTGGCGAGATGAAATAATTTTGAAGGCACCTAGGACTTATATATTAAAATGTTTCCCAAATTAAATGAAGCATTGGGCCCTATAAAAAAAATCCTTTCAAAATAGGAAACACATTTTTAAAAGGGGGTTCCAAATCTGGAGATAGGGTTTCCAAATAGATTTCCCTTTTCAAATTTATGCATTTATCGTTAAAAAGGGGTCCAACCTTCGGACCCCTCCCACTTCTTACGCCGAGGGGTGTACCGCACCTCCCTTTATCCAATCATATGTTTAGAAAGTCAGGCTGATCATTTCACAAATACCAATTTGACAAATATTAATACTATAACCTTTTAATAAGGTTTGGCAAAGAAGTAATAATATGTATATCCAAAACAACCCGCGATTTTATACCTATTTTGACATTTACAGAAAGTTCTGTAACCAGAGGCGGATCCACCCATTGTTTAAAAAGAGGGTTCCAAACACAGGCACTTGTTTCTATCAATACGAAGGTCGACTATCCATAGTCGACCTTCGTATGGATAGAAACAAGTGCCTGTGGTTCCAAACACTCGGGATAAAAGGAAAAAGGGGGGTTCCAACTCAGTCGCATAAAGATTTCATAATTATAGCGAAAAAATGGAGGAAATAAAATATTTTAAGTAGTATTATATAGAATAATGCATTGAACGTCCAAAATAATTTGGTGTTCCCACCCCCGGAACCCCAGGGGTCCGCCACTTTGTAACGCGTATTCTCCTTCTTTAACTAACGTAATATGTTTTGAATTAGCTATGCTACACTTTTTTCAGTTTTAAAATATTCAATGTACTACTATACCTTGATCTACCTTCAATCCCATTGTGGTATTCAATCCAGAAGAAGTTTGAACTGTTGAACTGTTGAAATGTCGGTGCGAGTGCAAAAATAACGTTTGTAAACAATGAATGACGTCATGTGTAAATCCAATCACATAAACGTTTTACAATAGGCAATTGTATGTTCCATATTGACGCGCTTTTGTGATTACGATAATAACATCAACGGCAATATTTGAGACAACAAAAATGAGCCGGGAAGGATAGGATACAGAAATACAGCAGAGAAAATATCGGTTTACCAGCCACTTGCAGAAAGTTTTAAAGTTACAGAAAGAGACGATTGTAACGACAAGTCAGAGATGGCGGATCCTTTTCGAATCATCTACGGATTGCTATTGTTCATGTATGTTTTACAAATGTATGTCTTCTTCCATCACAAGTTTTATTCCGTGAGCATCCTGTCAGATCATATATTTTGCCGGAATCAACATTCTGTATACTGTGTCAACAGAATACAGAATGTTGATTCTGTATTCTGTTGACACAACATTCTATATTCTGTTGACATTTATACAAAAACAATGTCTTTCCCTTCAAGAATTTAGTTCAAATTTATGTGGTTCATAATGGAACAGAACATTCGATTTACATATATATATATATATTTGTTTATAAAAAAAAGATGCCGTATTATTGCCAACGACACAACAACAACAGCAACAACATATATTTTATTTGCCAATCATGGCACCCAAAATGAGCGGAATGATCACAACTCTCCACAACAGACCAGATGACCAGAAATTAACATATATAGGTCACCATACGGCCATCAATAATGAGCAAAGCCATATCGCATAGTCAGCTAAAAAGGCACCAAAATGACAAATGTCAACGAATTCAAACAAGAAAACTAACGTTCTTATTCAGGTATAAAAATGAACGAACAATGAATATGTAACACACCACCAAACAACAACCACTGAATTACAGGCTCCTGACTTCGGACAGGAACATGTATATACAGAATGTGGTGAGGTTAAACATGCTAGGGTCTTCCCCCTAAACCTGGAACAGAGTTGTAACAGTACTACATAACAACAAACTATAAAATTCAGTTGAAAAAGGCTTATTTAACTTTAAATAACAGATGAATGCAAATAGAAATACATCTCAGTAACAAAAACATAATGGACGTTACCGTTACTCAACAAAAAAAGTCACTAAAAACAGATCTGAGAGTATTTGCAGTTACTGACAGCTAGTTCAAAGCCACTAACAACTAATAACAAAAATCATGCATCTAACTTCAAAGACTTAGTTCATAGTTTTTTTTATACTTCTGTTGATTATATTTAATCTTAGTTTTTCCTTCTGTTAAAAAGAGATTAAATAACAGACGCAATGTTCAACAAATTTGTTTTAAGATGGCAAATTTGTGTTACATTCGTTTAATTTATAATAATACACACAAACTAAAGAGACAGAAAGACAAACTTTGCCTCCAACGACAAGCAAGAATAAACCAAGAAACAGAAAACAGACAATTGTCCAATGTCCTATTTGGCTGGCTTTCATATTATTCCCATTGTTGTTAAAAAGTAGACAGAAGCAATGAAGAATCGATAATAGTGTGGTGCTTGAATAAGTAGAAAAGAGAATAACAGGCAAAATTAATAATAAAAAGTGAAAAATGATATAGAATATTACAGAATACAGAAATGAAGAAACCACTTCCAGACCAGACCCTTTTATAAGTTGCACATTTTTTTATTTTTTTTTGCCTTTTAAATCTTTCTGTTCGGACAACATATTGGTCCGACACCCCAATAGCCTGACGCCCTATTAGTCCGACGACCCATTGGACCGACACACGAATACTAGTAATCCGACACATAATTATTGAGCAATACTTTGTATGAATAATATTTATATTTCAAGAGGATAATTCTCATAGTTTAAAATGATCCTACTGAGTTTCCTCAAAATAACATATTAGAGTACATGTATTAAAAAATTTGCTTAATGTCCAGTGGCAAATATTACATGCATGTTCAAAACAATTGTTAAATAAGTACAATAGGTAAGTCCTGTAAAAGATGTCATCTGGGGTGAAAGAAGGTCAATGAAACTTGGACTGCCACTGGACAACGAAAGCATATTGAAGGTGGACAGGAATTTGCCCTGCTGCATATTCAGACAAAATGCCACCGACGGCCTCTCAAAGAGTTGTTGCAATAGTTATTAACCTGCAGAGATCATGGCACTCTCTTTCTATACATGCTATATAAGGCATCCGATTAAAGGTGACCAATCTTACATTTGTTGAAAATTAAACATCCCGCACAATTTTACTACCAATGGTTTTACTGTTTTTACTGTATCACATAAACATTATCCGTTGTGATGACAGACTTGCACTTAAGTTCTGGTGACATTTTCTTAGTGAGAATGTGTTCATATATGGAACATATCTTGTCCTTATGTCCCACGTAAGTGTCATCAATAACTCCTGAACCACTTTTCAGAATTTTGTAAATCATCGATACAATCTTTATCTCATAATGTATTTTTTCAAAGGACAATTTACAAAGTGTTACGTCCATAATTAATACCATAACATGCATGTTGGGAAAAACAACTTTTTATAAATGCATGCAAAGTATTTGATGCAGTATGATCTATTGTTATAGGTATCTAAAAATGGATCCCACCAGAACACAAAGACTAAGTCTATGAGGAAAATAAAGTTTTAAATCAACGACTAAAAATTGTCATGAACAGATAAAATATGAGATAGAGATAGAACTGGTATGAAAGGTGACAGTAGCACATTGAAATAATTTGAAAGGTAGGTAAATATATAGTTTTACACTCAAATATGATTTTTTTAAAGTAAGTATTTGCAGTTATTCCTATAATTTTATTTCAATATCATGAAATGTTGTAGTGTGTTCATATGACAACAAACCAACAACGAGCAAGTTCAAAAAAATAAAGAGTAGAAATACCGTATTGTCGGCTACAAAAGACCATGACATAAACAATATATGAAACAATTTAATTCAGAAAAATTAACGACCTAATTTATAACAAAACAAATTAAAAATGTTAAAAAGTGCAGCCCGTATTGAAAACATGGACATTTGCCATGCACCCAGACTTGGGACGCTAAAATTCTTCTCCAAATCGTATAAGATCAGGCCCTGAAGTCATACAAAATTTTCTCAGTGCCCGGAGAAAAAAAATCGTGGTCGGAAATTGAAATCCAGCATTTTGATTGGTTGATTTGTTGATTTTGGAGTTTGAGTAAATAACTGACTCGAAAGTTTAATGACTTCAAGGCCAGTTTTCAAGTAGGCAAATCAAACATTGTTTCATTTTTTTCTTTCATTTTTCTCCCTGTATACATGTAATATAAACCTTGTATAATTAACGTTATACCACCTTTAGCAATGCATGTACACTGATTCACATTATGCCATGGTTGACCATAGATCTTTAATCTTATTATTGGACTTTAACAAAATGATAAATGTTATAATCCACTTTTTCCTTTCCAGAAACAAGTTGGCAAAGATATATATCACATGCATAGGAAGAGCAATGGAAAATAACATTGAAGCAGAATTATGAAACAGTTATTTTAAAAAAAAACCCATTAAATTGAGAGAGAGAAAAACACATTTTTTTACTTTTTAATGCTGTTCATTCTTAAGATTACTGTTTATTGTATTTCGATGGAAGTTATTGCAGTTAATAAGAAGATAGAACAAAAATTTGAGTTCTTCAGCTTGTTTTATTCAGTCAATAAAAATTAATTTTGAAAAGCAAACCATATATGTTCAAAAATCAAAAAGGTTAATTATGTACCAAATGACCTCCGTCAGACATTAATCAGTCTGCTGGAAATCTTTCTTTAAATTTTTATGCTTATTTTACAAAATGTACCTCTGTTTGTATGTCTGTAAGATTCAAATCAATCAGAGATTTCTGAGGAACTACAAACCAAGAGTTTCTGAAAGTCATCAGTCCTCATGTGAGCATGCTATACTGAGTAATGTAGTTCTTACCCTTTCAACTCCCCGTTAACGGGATGCCTAAATATTGTAACACCAAATTTCATATATTCTTTTCGTAAAATGTATAGGAAAGAGTACAAGAGTTATGCATACATGTATTTAAGTTACTATTCACAATACACTCATTACATGTGAATGAAATTGCAGCATGATTAATGTATACAAAAAAAAAGAAATCTGTCAATAAATGTATTTAACCATTAAAAATCTTACAATGAGCATATGATTGGAAATTTATTTATAAGAAGTTAGACTAAAAAAAGTGGTTGTATTCTGAATATTCGCTCAGCTCACAGTAAAAGGAGAAAAACATACACTGTTCAGTCTGAAGGTACCTGTTCATGTAGGGGGACATGTCTTACAGCAGATTCTCTCCTTGTGGTGAACTAGCATGTTAAAAAGGAGTTCAGTGCATTATTGGTCTAGTTCTGTACAAAATATGTTAATTACATTGTATTTATATCTGAGTATCATGTCCTCTTCCTGCACTTAACTTGCCACTGTATCACATAACATCAATCCATCCACCCATCTTCTCAAAAGTAATATATATCGAGTTCCAATGTTCAATATGTGATGATTTGACTCAAGTAAGATATAAATACATGTAATATGGTATTGTCAAATAGAAGTATTAATAAGTATTAAAAACATAAACCTTGTAGACCACACAAGATGCAATTCTGACAATAAATATGACATAAAGCCAGAATATTTAAAAAAAAAAAAAAAGCTAAAGTAACTGTCGAAGAGCTGGATCTAAAGCTGAACCACTTCAGGACAACAAAAATCAGAGAAATAAAAAAAAAACATAACGAAAACATTAACATGTCACGATATAGAAAATGAATGGAAATGGGGTAAGTGTCAAAGAGAACAATTAACCCACCCCAAATATACAAAACAACTAGGCATCACTATACAGTCTGATTTAAAAAGTGTTATAATGAAACAGTACTGAAAAAATTAGTAACGAAACACTACTTACGAAATCAGTACTGTCAAAATCAGTAATGAAACAGTACTGTCAACATCAGTACTGAAACAGTACTGACAAAATCAGTACTTTCAAAATCAGTACTAAAACAGTACTGTCAAAATCAGTACTAAAACAGTACTGTCAAAATCAGTACTGAAACAGTACTGTCAAAATCAGTACTGAAACAGTACTGTCAAAATCAGTACTGAAACAGTACTGTCAAAATCAGTACTGAAACAGTACTGACAAAATCAGTACTGATTTCATTGAAAGTATAACATTATAAGTTTTCAGTCTTTCCTTACAGTACTGATATGCACGAGGGTAGAAATGTACCAAAAAAGTGTGGGTAAATTATTGGTAGTGTACGAACATCGCGCGTAACGTCTAAACATTTCAAAGAAAACAGTAGACAGAATCAGGGACTTTCTACACTAACATAGAAAGTCCCTAACAGAATACAGAGTCTCTAAAGTAGTATAATCGTAGTTTACATGTAGATAAACGCGAAAAAATAATTGTCCTCTCTAAGGAGGTATAATAGTTGTGATTCTTGCGATCTAAACACCATGATATGAAGAACGCTCTGAATGGCTTATTTATTTTTCATTTTTAACCGGATTTTTGTGACAAAAATGTCGGTTATTGATTTGGGGATGTACGACGGCCGGGCGGCCGGGCGGGCGGCAATCAAATGTTGTCCGTGCATTAACTCGAGAACCGTTCAACTAAAGCTTTTAAAACTTTAATATGTTGTTACTGACAACTAAATGAAAGTCAAGTTCAATAATGGCGATTTTGACTTTTACCGTTCAGGAGTTATGGTTCTTGAAAGGTTGAAAAATGGTTTTTCCAGTCGTGTCCGTGCATTTACGCATGAACTGTTCTACCAAAGCTTCCCAAATTTTAATATGTTGTTACTGATGACAAAATGGAGGTCAAGTTCAATAATGACGATTTTGACTTTTACCGTTCAGGAGTTATGGTTCTTGAAAGATTGAAAAATGGAGTTTCCAGTCGTGTCCGTGTATTTACACATGAACTGTTCTACCAAAGCTTCCCAATTTTTTTTTATTTTGTTACTGATGACAAAATAGAGGTCAAGTTTAATAATGACGATTTTGACTTTTACTGTTCAGGAGTTATGGTTCTTGAAAGATCGTAAAATGGCGTTTCCATTCACTTTATTGCATTTACTCATGAACCATTCAATCTAAGCTTTTCAAATTTTAATATGTTGATACTGATGACAAAATAGAGGTCAAATTTGATATTGACGATTTTCACTTTCACCATTCATCAGTAATGGTTCTTGTGATATTGCCAGGACACAAATACCGGTTTGCTGTCGTTGTGACAGCCTCTTGTTGTTATCTGTCATACGATTGGTTGTACTTGTGTCACATGTTTTACTTATTTTAATATATATATGCAACTGGTATGACCCCTTAAATAGTAAACATTTCAATGAAAACAGTAGACAGAGAGTCTCTTAGACTATATATTAAAGTAGTATAATCGTAGTTTACATGTAGATAAACGCAAAAAATAATTGTCCTCTATAAAAAGGTATAATAGGTGTTGGCCTTGCGATCTAAACACCATGATATGGAGAACGCTCTGATTGGCTTATTTATTTTTCATTTTTATGCCCCACCTACGATAGTAGAGGGGCATTATGTTTTCTGGTCTGTGCGTCCGTTCGTCCGTTCGTTCGTCCGTCCGTCCGTCCGTCCGTCCGTCCGTCTGTCCCGCTTCAGGTTAAAGTTTTTGGTCGAGGTAGTTTTTGATGAAGTTGAAGTCCAATCGACTTCAAACTTGGTACACCATGTTCCCTATGATATGATCTTTCTAATTTTAATGCCAAATTAGAGATTTTACCCCAATTTCACGGTCCACTGAACATAGAAAATTATAGTGTGAGTGGGGCATTCGTGTACTGAGGACACATTCTTGTTGTTATCTATCATACGATTGGTTGTATTTGTGCATGTTTCAAACCGGAAGTCTTATCTATGACTAAAAGTCAGTCTGATGACGGAATCATATCCGGACTCCTTTTTGTCGTTTTTCTCCCAAAATAACTCAATCTGAATAATCGCAAGAATGGATGACAAATGCGACTATGCATGTTACCTATAGCTAGGACACAGAGGCATGATGATTGATTTATTGTGGAAGGAAGAAAATAATTGTCCTCTATAAGAAGGTATAATAGGTGTTGGCCTTGCGATCTAAACACCATGATATGGAGAACGCTCTGATTGGCTTATTTATTTTTCATTTTTGATATCTATCATACGATTGGTTGTATTTGTGCATGTTTCAAACCGGAAGTCTTATCTATGACTACAAGTCAGTCTGATGACGGAATCATATCCGGACTCCTTTTTGTCGTTTGTCTCCAAAAATAACTCAATCTGAATAATCGCAAGAATGGATGACAAATACGACTATGCATGTTACCTATAGAACACAGAGGCATGATGCTTGATTTATTGTGGAAGGAAGAGAAGCGACACACAAAATGAGGTCTTCTCGTTTAATAGTATAGATGCTCTTTGTGGGCCCATTTGGATAGAAATACACATATCCTTCTCCTTAAGAAGACTGCTGAAATTTCGTAAATCACCAATACGCAATCAATTCATTTTCGGTTAAAGCGGGGGTCAAGTTAAAAATACTTATTTATAAAAGTGAAATCACAAAAATACTCCGAGGAAATTCAAAAGTTCAAAACTTCATACTAGTCTTCCATTTAACCTTTTCAAAACTCTACAGAACTATATAAAAAAAATAACTCTGAATGTGATACCGCGAACTTTGGTGTGACGTATATTTTATCAATCGTTATATATATATACATGTAGATACGTGATAGTTCCACAATCGTTGGTGTTCGGGCTCAATGCAAGAAGAACGTTCCTACTACCTTTAAGACATACCCATCCTCTCCAATGCGCATATACATATATTTTCAATAGTCCTGGCTTTCTCAACATACAAATAAATCGGTCAGCTAATAAAACAATCATTATAATTTTATACAAAACTACATTTTGACGGCATTTAAAAACCATGTGTTGAAAGACGCAGAATATAATTTTGTTTATTTGGTCATAATTTTTCTTTAGTTATTTTTTTTTTCAAATTAAGTTAGTTGGAATATAAAGCAAATTTTAGGATGAAAATCAATTTTGTGTGTATCATCAGAAATTGATAATTAACACAACAAATATATTACCCCCCCCCCCCCAAAAAAAAAAAAAAAAACTATGAGAGTTCTGCTTCTGTGGGTACCAATTTTTATTAAAACCCCAAACATGAAATTGTCCCTGAATAATTTTTATGAAAAAATGTAGATTTACATGAAATATATAACAACAAATCGTAGTCGACAAAACCTTATGTCCATTTACTGAATATCCAATATCTTGTTTCGTTCATAGAACACACTATGTATACCTCATAATTTCTTTTGTCCTAGAGAACATGGTGTTAACCCTTATCTCCTTTTATTCACAAAAACAATGTGTTTAAAGACTTTACTAGAAGGCAATAAAAACATCACGTCAATATAAAGTACACGACTTTGACGTTAACCTACGACGTTACCAAAAGTGACACCAATATCATGGGTAACGTCTATACATTTATATTGTGTCATTTCAAAAGAATAATTCAAGTCTGGAAATTATTTATTTTCGTTTTTTTATTTTTACATTTAGCATAATGAATTTAACACCAGTCAACGTTTTTCTCAATAACCACACTAAGCAAATAGAAAGTGATCATCTCCTATAACACTTCGGTTTGCAGAGAATTAATAAACAAAAACGAACGAAATTTTGATTGTCCTGTAAATCTTTTGTAATAAACTAATCTTAGTAATAGTAAGTCTGTTGTATCTGTACAAGCGATATTCGTCACATCGGTAGCACTCAATAACAAAAATTAATAAAACGACTATAGAGAGCAACATGATTCTTCGACCAGACTGTAATTAAATGTAATGCACAATAGTAAGTTATTAAATGTCATGATCAGTTGTTAAGTTATAGATATTTCATATCTTTTGGACAGTTTTGTGGTGTTTTGTAAATTATACCATAGCTTTTGTTGAAACCCCCGGCAATAACATCACGAGACGAAGTCGAGTGAGGTTGCCGAGGGGTTTCAACGAACACTATGGTATAATTTACGAAACACCACAAAAATTTCCAAAAATATGAATTATCTGTTTTAACCTCTTGCATCTTTCGCTGTTAAAAATTGTGTATTTCATATATTTTTGTTTCTTTACTTCGAAATTATTTTAATAAGAATCTGTAAAATAACCCTTTTCGGACCTTACACTTAAGGCTCCGCCTACTTTTTAAAACTAGCACGGGGTTCAGAGACAGCGGGTAATCAGTTTGAAAAGATTTTTCAACAGCGATGGATGCATCTTTACATTGGTGACGAAAAAAATGTTTTAGATGTTCTGAAAAAGGACATAAGAAACTTCTAGTACAGAATTCTGATATTTTCGAAGACTGCTGCAATCTTAAACTTACGTACAATTGAACTGCAATGGGTAGGTGTTTTTAATTTTATTACTTATTTGTTTTCAAAATGTTCGAAATATTTTAATTTTTTTATATTAATTTTGAGGAAATTAATTTCACAAGAATCTGTCTGAGAGTTTGTATGAATTATTCCACGTTTAACTTGAAACCAAAAGCCCATGAGGGAGGGTAGGAGGGGTCCTGATCCCGCAATCCCGGGCTTAAAAACACGAAATCCCCAAAAGCCGGGCTTAAAAACACGAAATCCCCAAAAGCCGGGCTTTAAAATACGAAATCCCGAAATGCCGGGCTTAAAAACACGAAATCCCGAGGTACCGAAATTCGAAAAAAAGAATTCCCGGATCCCGAAAGGGTCAATCCCGAAATCCCTAGCTTAAAAACACCAGATCCCAGAGTCCCGATAAAGGTCCTATCCCCCCTCGCCCATGGCGTACATTAATTAAACGGGATTTCAAAATGTTCACGATTAAATTCATTGACATGCGACGATATAATTTAAAAAAAAAAAAAAGGAATAGCTCATTTAGAGCTGGGAACAGTATATCTAACATATATATATTCCTGTTTAGAGTAAAAAAATGCTATCTATTTTTAACGGTCAAACATAAAGTAGCCTCATTAAAAGTCTAGATGTCAGCAGTGTTTAATAAACCGGGTGTGGATCAAACCTTTTTATAGTGGGGGTGGGGGTAAAGCAAGCCAACATTTGAAAATACTATTAAATAGGTTATCTGTTTACCATATTTAAAGTTTTTTAAAAGGGGCGTGTTTCCTGTCCCCTCCATCCCCTAAAAACTAAACAAACGGTTAGATGTGATTCATGTAAATGTAGCTGTGCAGTGGAGCCTATAGAAAGTTTACCATTTAATAACCGAAAATCAACATATTTTTAAACTTTATTTGTTCGTTCTGGGAGCGAATCTTGGTTCATTTAAAATATAGGACAACAGAGTTGGTGTATGTGGGTTCGATTCCCACCCTAAGCAATCATTTATTTCAGCTGGTGCAAAACGGGCAGTTTAGCTTAGTGGCCCCACACTGACTTTGTTGTTTCTATCAAAAAATTCAGGCGGCCGCGGCCAGGTCTTGACAATTTTTTTTCTTTTGAATACCTTATACAACAAAACTTATGTGTGAAAATTATACCATGGATAGCTATGGTATAATTTTCGGTTATTGAGATTTATACTCTGGTTGCACTCCCATAGGTTACATTGTACAGCTATAGGTTAATTTCAAAAAAAAATCAGTTTAATTTATGTTTCTCAAATTTTTACATACCGTTAACTCAAACATACAATAGTATAGTGTACAACATACGAGCGCTGTGAACACTGTGAACTACATGTACATGTATATTCTAAAAAAATATATAATCATAAAACCGTATACCGTACACACATTCTCGTAGAAGGCCTTTGGTGTATAATAAAGACGGTAACCATCGACGTGAATTTCTAACTTATTTCAAATAACATATTAGGGTAATAAACGTTGCAGTAAATATTGAATGCAATGCCATGTATATTCTAGATACAAAGTTGTCATGGATCTGATGAGACCCCACTTTGAAAAACAGCACCATGTGACCATCGACAGTTGGTTAACCAGTCCGAAATTAGTACACGACCTCAGAAACAGGGGTACATATTGTACTGGTACCATACCCGTAGCCAAGGGGGGGGGGGTGTCGGACGAACCCCCCCCCCCCCCCCACCCACCCTTTGAAAACAAATAAGCACTGTTAAAGTCGACGTTCTGTTCGAATTGTGACTGTTAAAGTCGAGTTTGTGAGTCCAAATATGCCCCCTTGGAAATTCCTGGATACGGGCCTGGGTACAGTAATTAACACAAGAAAAGGCATGCCTCAAAGTTTTAGAAAAGCAAAACTTCCAAAGGGGGCAATTCTTGCAAAGTCGCAAGGACCAGTTATGTCTGTTTTATAAAGTGATCGCCGACAAGTGTCCTTGTTAACAACAGCTGGAAGTGCAAAGTAATAATTTTTTATTGAATGTATTGTACTATTCCCGGAGTCTTTTTCTTCTTCCAAGTAAGGAACCGTATTCATATATTAATGGTTCCGCGAAAACTAAGCAGAGTGTTTGGGCAGCTGTATTCACAATTCATTCCAAAAGTTCACAATTTAAAAAGCCGTGATCACGTTTTCATAGAATATCTATGAGTAAAAAGGATTTAAAATTAAAATCATTCATACTTGTAAGTACATTCATTGAAGTAATCAGAATATTTGTTTTATATCAAATTCTAAATCTAGACTAAAAAAATATTTTATATTTTCAGAATGACCCGGAAACCTAATAGTAAGCGGAAAGTTGTGAAGGCGCCATCTTTGGTACACAAATACAATGAGACTATGGGTGGCGTTGACCAAGGTGACCAGTTAATTGCACAGTATGAACCCCAATTTAGAAGTTTGAAATTATGGAAGAAGATTTTGTTCAATCTCCTCATGACAGCAACAGGTATGGTTTATTCGAAATTTTAAGTTACCGAAAGGCTTTAATTTGAAAAATATATTTAAAATTAGTATACGAGCGCTATGCAACTGTTTGTTCTCTATCTTATTTTTTGGTGTGATGGGTTTAGTTCTGATGTTTTTACAAACATTTAGTCCTATATCATACTGATAATTAATTACCATTTCTCAAACTAAACTCGCATACAATTCAAATATGACTTTGTTTTCCAAAAGGTATTAAAAAACATCAATTTAATAATATTGTTTTATTTTGTTTTCAGTTAACGCCTACATATGTTATAGAAATACCTTTGTGGTACAGAAGAAAATGGACCATTTGACATTTCAGCAGGAAATAATACAGGGTTTGATTGGACAACACAGAGAAGGACAGACACGACCGGGTAGACGTTGCTTACTTCAAAGTACCAGACTTACTGCTCGGCACTTCATAGAATGGATTCCCAACAAAAGGAGAATGAGATGTGCCGTTTGTTCTGGCAAAGAGAACAGATTTTTGGGGACAAGAATAAGAACATGATGTCCGGACTGTGGCGTTGGTATTGATTTTCAGGGCTATTTCATTTCTGCTTTTAATTATGCACATTTTTGATATATACTATCATATAGTTATCAATTTCGAAACTTTGATTAGATTCTAAATACAATAAATGCGAACTGGAAAGCAACATCCGTATATCACCAACAACGCACTCGACGTCATACGGATTTACGATGCATCAAACAAAGATCTATATTTTTCTTATATTTATTGTAAAACACAAAGTTAGAAAAAAACGAATACAACCGAAAAATGCATTAGACCTTATCTAAAGATGTGTAAATATAACATTGATGTACAATATAAATGAATACATCCAGTGTTATTTTTTAACTTAGTTTTGGTAGGTTATAAGCTCTTTATAGCAATATTTTGATTGTTTTGGCTACCGTTACCAGGTATTTTCCCATATAGCTATATGAATTCGAAAGTGATCTCTAATATTTATTCTGTAAATACATATACAAAAGTCAATGTTAGTTACAAAAAGTATAAATATACCGTTGGTGAATAGTATTCATTGAATTGAGGCAGTTATCAAAGGGACACAACAGAGGCGGATCCAGCCATTTTAAAAAGGGGGGCTCCCAACCTAGGACAAAAGGGGGTGGGGTCCAACTATTTGTCCTTATTCAAATGCATTGATCGGCCAAAAAAGGGGGGTTCCAACCCCCGGACTCCCCTCCCCCTGGATCCGACAATGCACAAGCCATTAAATTCGTGTTTACCGATTTGACTCAAATTTTCTTATTTGATTTATTACAAAGTAAAACATTTATCCAAATTATAAAAAGTCTAAAGCAAACAATTTACAAGGCCTGGGTTGAATAATATGAAGCTTCGTTTTGTGTGTAATTTAGTCTAGTCGAAATCGTGCAATTAGATCAAGGTCTGTTTACTTTCATTTTATAGATTGAAAATATATGTTAAACATTGTTTTTACCTGTATACGAATGGTATTTTGTGGATCGAATCGGTCATTCAAATAATTTACCTTTGTTTCACTTTTAATGTTGACATTCTTTTTTCTTTAAATAACTTTACACGCACAATTCCTGTGTTATGCATCTTTAGCTAAGGGGTTAATTGAAGTTCACATGAATACGGATTCAATAAGGTCGAATTATTCATCATCAATGTTTTTACCTTATTTTGACAAAATTGAAGCAGACTTGCGGCTAAATGCGAATTACCATTTCCCTATATCACTTTCATTAATGATTGAACACAAAAAATCATATTTTAGATTTTTTATATACCTTGTAGCTAGTTCCCCTTAAACGAAAATATCACAAACGAACATAAAAACTAAGAACTAGAAGGAAAAAAACCCACGTAAAATGTTAAATAAGGAATATACGTCAACTAGACAGCGACCTAATGAACAGATCATCATCATAATATATGATAGTCAATTCAACAACTCTCTAGTCACGACCTAATGTCATTGATGTATGCAACTGATGATTTTTAACAAAGAGCATCGTTTTACACAGCATGCTTTTTTATAAAGATCAATGGGCCTTAAGGTTTATGACCACAGGCATCTCAGATTTTTTTCCGTATATACCTTTATATAACAAACAAAAAATCCTATATACCGTATATATAGGAAATTTTTTGTGAGACGAGAGTCTGTGTTTGTAACACCTTCTGTAGCCAGTCAAGTACGAACTTTTCTAACTGAAATAGTATCAAAACAACAAATATAATGAATAATAGTGATAGGACATTTTGTACATATACAAAAGGTAAACTTCGTGTAAAGCATGTTTTGTTGCATTCAATAGAGAAAGGGGGACTTTGTGGCAAATAAACCAATATTTTCATAGAAAATCCATAGCCTTTAATACAAAGATGTTATAAAATTTGAAACATAGATTACTCACTTGGTTTTCTATGATGTGCTGGTGTTTATTTTTTACAAAAAGTTCTAAACAACCTTTTAATTAAAAAAAAACAAACTGCTGAGTCACTAAAGTTGAGCAGACCCTGAAAGGTGTACTTGATTTGGTCTATATGTATATTTGTTTTAACCAGTAAATTAATTTATAAACTTGTTTTAAGGAAATAGCACTGCATGCAATAATTCTCTATCAGTCACCGAATTGCAAAATATGAGAGTACAAGGGGAAAGGCTGTGGATTTTCTATAAAATTTCCATATTTTTATCATTGAATCAACACAAGGGTACATAATCCTAAAAAAAACCGTGTAAAACAATTCAAAGAAAAAAAAAGCAACCCGATTTGAAATTAACAAAAAAAGAATCCAACGGCAAAAAATGAAATATACTATCTAACCGCATGTATGCAACTAATAATCATACGGTCGTCAACGTAAAGCCATGGTCCATGCGGTTACACGCCATTATTCCTACAGCCCATCAGTCCGACAGCCCATTTGTCCGACAACCCAATAGTCCGACAACCCATAACTCCGACACTTATCTAGTCAGGTATCAGGGTATCAGGGTAAAATAAAATTTGTCTGTCGGAATCATTACGTTTATGTAAGAACATTTTTTTAAGAAATAACTCCGTATATTTTACATACGGCTAAAATAGTTCGAATACTTTCTATTATATACTCAATTCGAAATCTGTATATAGAAGGAACAGAAAAGAATATTTCGTTTTCCAAATCACAGGGTCTATAAAGAGCAAGAACAACCAGTGATGGTGCGAGCTACTGATGATATAACCCTCGCCCAAATATTTCGGTAAACAGGAAGTTGTTGTGTACTGAATCCGAAAACGTATCACACGATATAACCGACTTCAATAAACCCGGAAACCAAATTCAGTCAGAAATCCTTGTAATGTAGTTCATGAAAAAGATGCAACGAAAATATTTATTAGACGGACGGACGAACTGACGGACCGACTAACGGATGTACGGACGTACAGACAGAGGTAAAACAGTATCCCCCCTTTTTTTCTCGAAGCGATGGTATAATGATTGGGTCAACATTAAGACATTACAATACTAATAAATGATATAATTATCTTTATTTCACCATAAGCCTCAGTTACAAATGGAGCCAAAACAAAATAGAAAAAAAAACCTAACTCGTTGATCGATATTAAAAGCACAGTCAGTATCAAGACGTGTATTATACATAATTGAAAAAATCATCAGTTTTCCCATAATAGTAAAGTTTTCTTGTGTTGACAACGACGATTTATCATGTTTATCTAATACGCAAAAGATGGGAACCAAAAAATCAAAGTGAAAGAAGGTAGACCAAGACACCAACAAACAACGAACTACAACAGCAGACTGACAGTGGACACACAAACGATGAAATATAAGGACAAATAAAATACCCAGACACGTAAAACGAAAGAAGGACGAGGGAAAGGACTGAGCAGTTGCAATAAGCATGTGTATCAACTCTAATATACTGAGACAAATATACCGCATGGAAAGAATAATTGGAATCAAAACGGACAACCACAAATATTAAAGAGGACGGAGTTGGTCTTTTTAGAGAAAATTTACCCATAAACATAAGACAGATGCTTTGCCGGAATAATAGGCTGTCGGAGTAATGGGTTGTCGGAATAGTGGGCTGTCGGAGTAATGGGCTGTCGGAATAGTGGGCTGTCGGAGTGATTGGCTGTCAGAATAATGGTTGTCGGACTAATGGAATGTCACCGTCCATACAGCATATATAGGGTTATATAATGACCAGTGTAAAACAATTCAAAAGAGAAAGACTACGACTTGATATATAAATGAATAAAACAAAAATGTAACAGAAATGTAACAGAAACTCAGCAATAAAAGAAAACCATTGCCTGAACCACATCCGCGTTACGCCATCGGAAGTTAGCGTGTCATATCATCGGACTTAAAAAGCAAACGACCATCGCACTTTCAGGGGCGGATCCAGCCATTTTAAAAAGGGTGATCCTAACACATGATAAAGGGGGAGGGGTGTTCCAACCACATGTCCTCATTCAAATGCATTGATCGTCCCAAAAAGAGGGGGTTCAAACCTCCGAACCCCTCCCCCCTCCTGGATCCGCCAATGACTTTAGTGTCCGACACCATCGCACTTTAGCGTAGCCGTAGACCATCGCACTTTAGAGTACTTTCGCACTTTAGAGTCCTACATATATATATATATTTTTTAAAGGATGAAAATGTCTCAGGAACTCAATTTTCGGCTCTCCCTTGACACCATTTGCGAGTATGGTCTTGAGGAAACGATGATAGTCCGCCGGAAGGGGACGATAAATGGCCGACCCGTGTTAAGAGAGAGCCATATCTCTTGCGCGTTAAAGACACCCTTGTAGATTTCGAAAAAAGAGTAGGCTAATGCCGCTACAAGGCAGCACTCGTACCCGCAAAGTGGAAAGGGATTAATATAAGTTGCAAAACTTGTTTCCCAATCCACTATAAATAAATATGTTTAAATTAAATTAATGTCTCATCTGTCCTATAAAAGACCTCCGTATCTAATATTTTTCTAAAGATTTTTATATTGTATATGATTATGTATATTAGATTATGACACTATAATAAACTATCGATTTACTAACTCACCTTTCTATAAATATATATAATATGGCGCAACACATCCAACGACTGAATACAAATACACAGGTATGAAAATATATTACAGGTAAGCAGGGATTTTTTTTTGCGGTAACTAGAAAGCATGCAGGTAAAAAGGTGTGCTTGATTTTGAATTTGGCATGCGTCTAGCGTCAGTGTGATATGATGATGGATAATAACATATGAAAAATACGTGTAAAGCATAGAAAAACATGAATCACATATATGACATATTTACTATTTTCTTTATAACGTCCATAGAGACGTTGTTCTTCAGAAGTGATTTTTTTTTGCACGGCGGGCTTTGAGCAGAATTGGCTTCCTTTTTTAAAATCAGTCTGGTATTTTAAAAGCTCTTCAAATCATAAACTGGTTATCCGAGCTTTTTTTAATAAATTTTAGGTTTCGAACTTCACTTAAGACACATACACGTGCACAGGAGACATAACGTTCAGTGCTAAATATTTCACGCATTATTTGAATTAAGAATGAATACTGTATAGATAGGTTACTATAGTATCGTACCGGGAATGACGTATAGGACCTAATATTTTACGTTTATTAACGAGAATAACACTAGTTGGAGTTTTAATCTAAAAAAGGAATTAAGAGCTCGTAAAGACCGATTTTTTTTTATATGACTTCAGTAAGAACTTCTTCAATCTCCATTATTTTTTTTTATGTAACAGGGCCGTTTTAAATAAAAGTCGTTGAAATTTTAAAAACATGTTGCCTTCCGAAATAAAATGGCACCATGAAAGAGTGACATGCTACAAAGGTTTAATGTGCAGATAATAGGACATTCTCCCTACACGAGGTATCTGATTTAACATCTACAATTTTAATAGCTGAGCTTGACTGCTTACATTAACATCCAGCATAGCCGGACGGACGCCCAAACTTTTAATAAGCGCCTGTATTATGGAAGGGAATATCCGCCATAATTATTCAATTATTGATTTGTGAAATGCAATTTTTTAATGTGTAAACACAATTTCTTAATTTGTTCACGTATATTCTTTATTCGTTACATGAATTTCCATTTTTTTTAATTTGTGAAATGTAGTTAATTTGTTTGAGTCACGTATGGTGAGATCGCGTCTGTATAATTGTTATCGCTGCAAGTCAATGAGAAGTTCCGTTTCTAAAGAAAAACTACAAGTTAGAACACCCTCTTTTTTTAGATGTGACTGACTGACTCAATCCGGCTTGAAAACAATAATATAAGATTATTGGGGCGTATGACATTTGCGCCGATTTTCAAAATTTTCATTCTTTCATTTGCGCCGATTTTATAATTGCTCCTAATTAGATTTACAGGTAAGTTAAAATTTGTACATGTACTATACCGTGAATCTATATTGGTAAAATCTGGTTATAAATACAGGTTTTAGTTTATGTTGAATCATATTATTCCGGAACTTTGCTGTAACACAATGGACATATTGCACACTGTGCACAACGAGCCGAGGAGTCAATTTTTTAGCTATCGACGGCCATACACATAAATAAGTATGTGAGCCAGACAAATAAAAGATGGACTTCGTTATTGACAATTACGACAAAATAAATAAGAGACAAAATCACAAGAAAGGAATATATTAGATTTGTTGCCTATAAATACTCAGCAAGAACAGATTTGTGATTTTAACGTATTCCGTTTTTATTCATGGATTGGAATGCAGTAAATAGATTATCAATTCCTCATTTTAGTATAAACAGAGTGCTTTAATCTTATGTTTTTATCTCTTGAATTTAAAGTATGTGAATAAAGTGAGCACCTGGCTAACGGAAGAGGTCTATAATAGTAAATGAAAAATAACATGACTTGGATTGAAGGTTGTCTTATTTGCACTCATACCACATCTTCTTATATCTATTCACCTGTAATTAACCTGTAGTTTACCTGTAAAAAAATCGGCGCAAATGAAAAACAAAATCGGCGCAAATGAAATGCTGATCGGCGCAAATGCAAAACGCCGGATTATTGATTACGCTTTTCTTGTTTTCTCAAGAGGTTTGTCCACTCCAATCAATTTCATGCTAGACATCATGTGGCAAAATTCACAGCTGTTTTACTATCAAGCTGCCCCCCCCCCCCAAAAAAAAATAGCCTTGTATGACGTCATAAGTACTCACTCCTACCCCTCCTGGATTTTCAGTAAAACAACCCATTCATGCAGGTCTTATTCGAATAACTTTTAGGGAAACATAGTGTCCCAGATAAAAAAAAAAAAAAGGTGAATTCACAGGGGGGGGGGGGGGGGGGGGGGGTAACTTCCTATTATTGGGTATACAGGGATGTGCCAAAAAATGGGTCATAATTTTGCGAGATAAAAATGACCCTCCTTTTTAATGACATCCTATATTAAAATGCATTTACGTTTGATAACTGTATATTGATTTGGGGTATGATCTACATATCATATATAAATATGATATTAATATGTGCACCAAACGATGTCAATTCATATATAAAAACTTAAGGGTAGCTGGTATATTTATGAATTATGAATGATGATGAGTTAGTGCTTATATAAGCATGGGTCATATTTTAAATATTGTATATAAGTATAGGTCAATCTTTCTTTAATATCTATATAACTATAGGTACTGAATTTCAGTGAATGTTATATTAAAATAGGTACGTTTTTTGAGGCAAAAATGGCACACCCCTACCAAAAAAATATCGAAGTTACCCCCCCCCCCCCCCCCCCGTGGGTGACTTGAGCACTCGCATGTTAAAACCGGCCACACTAGTCTTTATGTGCCTGTCCCAAGTCAAGAGTCTATCTTCATCTCTGATATTAACCTGTTCTTGTCCTGAATATACATATATATAAAAAATTTGTCGCTGGACGTAATAAAGTAGCCATCTATCATCATCATCATCCCTTGTAAAAAAAAAAAAAAAAAGAAACGACGCGGTTTCAACTTATTACAATAGGCTATTACTTAACAACAATGGGTTAATTTTAAGTCAGACTCACTCAAGGTCATAATCATACCCTTTTCAGTTTGCGGCATGTACGTAATAAAGTAGCCATCAATCACCATCATCATCCCTTGTAAAAAAAGAAGAAGAAAGAAACGACGCGATCTCAACTTTAATATTACAATGATCTACAATAGGCTATTACAACAATGGGTTAATTTTCAGTTAGCCGCGGAGCCGTAGTTCTTAGGTCCTTATGTTATTTTTTTACTATTTGCGGACCATCTATGGTCCGCAAAATAAAAAATAAATAAAAAAGGAACATGTATAAGAGTTACGGTTCCGCACTAATTTTAAGTCAGACTCACTCGAGTCAAGGTCATATAATCAGAACCTGGCAGAAAAACATACCCTTTTCAGCTTGCGGCATGCAATTATCCGCTCGACATCATATGTTTCAGGTAAGACTTCTCCCTTTCGACTGTCTCTGTCGCTGTACGGTCAGTGCCACTAAAGTTTCCGTCGGCAAGTCGTTTGAAATCAATTTTCCTTTTACGTGTGTTTGGCATGTGAGTTTTTTTAGTAAATAAAAGGGAGATAACTCGCACAAAGGGGCGGATTTAGTATAGGTCACGTGATTTAGCTAATGAATAAAGTACCCGCAATTTTGTCGTATGGGAAGTCATTGCCGTTCACATTACATGTTAGTCGTATTTCTTTTTATGCCCCACCTACGATAGTAGAGGGGCATTATGTTTTCTGGTCTGTGCGTCCGTTCGTCCGTCCGTCCGTTCGTTCGTCCGTCTGTCCCGCTTCAGGTTAAAGTTTTTGGTCAAGGTAGTTTTTGATGAAGTTGAAGTCCAATCGACTTCAAACTTAGTATACATGTTCCCTATGGTATGATCTTTTTAATTTTAATGCCAAATTAGAGGGTTTACCCCAATTTCACGGTCCACTGAACATAGAAAATGATAGTGCGAGTGGGGCATTCGTGTACTGGGGACACATTCTTGTTCGTAAATTGTTTTGCTATAATAATGGTTTCTTATTTTTCATGTTGGGTCCCATAGGCGGATCAAGGGGTGCCTGGGGGCCCGGGCCACCCCTTTTGTAGGAAAAAATTGATGAGGGTTTGGATGGGGTTAAATAATTAAAAAATAATGCCCTTAAAAGATGAAGATTAGAGAATAACGGGCAAAAAAATAAAGATTATAGAGAATAAATGGCAAAAAAATTAAGATTAGAGAAAAAAAGGGGTTAATTTTTTTACCCCCCATCCAGACCCTCATTAATATTATAGGGAATCACTGAATTATGACCCCCCCCCCCCCCCCCCCCCCCCCCCCACGCCCCCTAAATGAAAACTTTTTGATCCGCCACTGGACCGTACTTTTATCATTCATACGGTATTGGTTTTTCTCATTGTTGAAGACCGTACAGTTTCCTATACTTGTTTTTTGTAAAAAAAAAAAAAAAAGAAAGAAAATGCCTACCTACCTATCCAAATGGCAAAAGGCTCAAACACACAAAAAAAATGGAAAGCAACTGTCATATTCGTGTGTAGGAAGTGTTGGATTAAACCTGGTTTTATAGCTAGCTAAACATCTCACTTGTGGTTTGTTCTAGATCTTGTATCATATCCATTGATTGCCAAAATACTGATCAGAAAACGTATATATATATATATATATTCCTTGACTAGTATTCATATTATAAGTAAACAAAGTAGTTTGAGCACATCAATGGTAACAAGGAATATTCATTTTCTACAGTGCATTTTCATAACTATAATGTACACAATATTGGAATCACCATTGGCATGTGTTCACATCTTCTACATACAATGTGGATTTGTTTTTTTTCATGGGTACTAATTTTCGTAAGTCAATTGTCGCATTTGTATACACGAAAGAATTGGACATTATCAAAAAGAATATTAGAACTATATAACCTGTAATCCAGTTGTTGTTGTTTGAGGTTTTTCATATTTGTTGTTAGTTTAATATTGTTGAATTATAAACCAAACAAGTTTTTTTTCAGCTGTTTCTCAGTTGTCATATCTATGATGTATAAGTTTGTTCACTGTTAAAGGTTTTTTGGTGACCTGTAAAAAGTAAAATCACAAAAATACTGAACTCAGAG
>NW_027268711.1:0-30577 GCF_963676685.1 Mytilus edulis | reverse complement strand
GCAGCATGAAGTGTCAGAATCAATTACATGTCATCACTAATTAGTGGTCACTATCATGATGGTAGATTATACCTGAATTGAGTTATAATCCACCAATTAATGGTAATTCCTGACCTGTTTATATTGTATGCACAATTTTGATTCTAAATGCATTTATAAAAGTCTAATGAAAGGTTCACGACAAGCTTTTTATAAAAAAAACAAGTGAAACTGCGAGCTACTGCTCACTGATGATACCCCCGCCGCAAATGGATAATATTTAAATAGTGTAAAAATATGCAAGTGTTCGGTAAACAGGAAGTTGTCGAGTGATGAATCTGAAAACACATCACACGGTATAGCTGACTTATATAAATCCTGAAACCAAATTTCAGAAATCCTTGTATTGTAGTTCCTGAGAAAAATTTGACGAAAATTTTCTACTTGGCTATCAGGTGTAAAATCATTCAAGTGGTCAGTAAACAGGAAGTTGTCAAGTGATCAATCTGAAAACGCATCACACGGTATAGCTGAGTGACTTAGGTAAACCCTGAAACCAAAGGAGTAGGTCCGGTAAGGACCGATTTTGGCCTCAAATTTCAGGTTCATCTGACGAAAGATTTTGACCATTTTTTAAACACTAAAGTGTCTATTTCATTTGAATCAATTAGTTTATGTGAAAGATTTTAACTGATTTAGTCATTAAAAACAATCCGATTCAAGCTTAAATATGAAAAATCTACCAAATATGCCGAAAAATGTCACTTTTCAGATGGTTTTTTGTCAAAAATGAAAGTGGCCGCATCCGTGTTCATCCTCAACCTTTATGTATTATCATAAAATACAACTTACATTTCAATATTAAGGATGAACACGAATGCAGCCACTTTCGTTTTACACGAAAACCGTCTAAAATTTAACTAAAATGGCTTTAATGCTAGAATTGTGAATATTTCAGTAATTTAGCTGTCATAGCATGACTTAATGGTGCTAGTACCCAATGTATGTGCATTGTATTGTCAAAAACAGCCCATATTTATGTAGCAGAAGCATTCTACTGTCCAATAAATTTAACTATTAAAGTTTACATTTTAACAATTTTGTAAAACTGCTATATTTTGGGGCCAAAAAGGGGTCTTACAGGACCTACTCCTTTCAGAAATCCTTGTATTGTAGTTCCTGAGAAAAATGCGACGAAAAATTTCATGGGACGGACGGACTGACTGACGGAAGGACAGACAGAGGTAAAACAGTATACCCCCCCCCCCCCTTTTTAAAGCAGGGGTATAAAAATCATACAAGTGTTCGGTAAACAGGAAGTTGTCAAGTGATCAATCTGAAAACGCATCACATAGTATAGCTGACTTAGATAAACCCTGAAACCAAATTTCAGAAATCCTTGTATTGTAGTTCCTGAGATAATGCGACGAAAAATATTCGTGGGACGGACGGACTGACTGACTGACGGAAGGACATACAGAGGTAAAACAGTATACCCCACCTTTTTTAAAGCGGGGGTATAATAATTGTCACAAAAAAAGTGACAAACATCAGCGCCGCCTGGTGGCTAAAAACTTTTCAACAGTTCAAATGCAACGCACCAAGTTTTACTGTCTTTTAACTTTCAAATTTGGTTTAATAAATACTTTAACCTTGAAGAAAATAAAAATACTCAGTTAAATGTTCAATTGAAAATTTCTTCTCAGTCATCATTTAGAAACCTGATAAGTGCAACATTCTCAGTGTAACTCAAAAACGGAAACCTTTAGACTTCACTTATAAATTATACAATCACTCTCTAGAAAA
This sequence comes from Mytilus edulis, assembly GCF_963676685.1. Taxonomy (NCBI): domain Eukaryota; kingdom Metazoa; phylum Mollusca; class Bivalvia; order Mytilida; family Mytilidae; genus Mytilus; species Mytilus edulis. Next base: position 28,792 of record NW_027268711.1, on the reverse strand, counting down.
AGTTGACTCTACAAAATATTTAGGCCTAACTCTTCAATCAAATTTAAAATGGGACAAACATATCGATAAGGGGTCATCCATAATTGTCAACCATTTTCCAAAGTGTACAAAACGTACACTTGGGGGGAGGGGGTTAAAAAATCAACATTTTTACTGTACGCTTTTTTTTTTATTTCCAGAATTTATTTCGTTTCCGTAGGGAAGGTCGATGTATAAAATCAAGAATTGGCTTTTTTCAGTGGTTAATATGGCAAGCCGTTTTGTTATTTAATCTAACTTCAAGATATCTCATAAACTTTATAAGATATCTTATATAATAGTTCATTAGATGTCTTATATAGTTTTTGTAAGATATCTTATAAAGTTTATAAGATATCGTATAAAGTTTAAGAGATATCTTACATAGTTCATGAGATATGTTATAAAATTTATGAGATATCTTTTATAGTTTATAAGATATCTCATATAAATTGTATAACATATCTTATAAACAATATGATATATCTTATAAACTATATATAAGATATCTTACATAAAGTATGCTTATAAGATATCTTATATACTATATAAGATGTACTGATTATCAGGTTATCTGCATGTTGATATCGTAAAATATCAGCTGCGAGACATAATATGAAGCTTTTTGTCGAAGTGAGCGTAGCGAACGAGATCAAAACGCCTTCATATAATGTCAAGCAGCTGATATTTTACAATATCAATATGCAGATAATCTGATAATCGATTTATCGGGCTATATTTGCGTGTTTCAGAAGTGTTTTCTTTGTTTCACCAGCACACAAAAGATGACTTGATAAGTTCGGGGTCAAAGTTATTAACATCGGTTCAAACATTATGACGTCGCTGATATGTCATGGTCAAAGTTATTAAGGCCGGGTCAACGTATTTGACGTCACAAAGACATGATACGGAATAATATTAAGAGCTGAACAGAGTGATATAGACAGTGGGACGACCGATAAATCTTATAATCGATATTAGATATCTTCTTTATTATATAAGATATCTATTTATGTAAGATATCTTTTAAAAAAGATTATTTAAAATATCTTATTTCTCTAATTCTTCGTCAATTTATCCCTTTCTGCACCCATTGTATAATAAAAAAAATCAACGTGTGGTTCGTTTGATCTCAGTACTTCATTGTTTAAAATCCGATTATGAATGTTCTTGCTTTCCGCTGAATTTCCTATTGTGACGGCATGAAACAAGGCGACCATGCCTGATGACATCACATAGAAAGAACCCATCTTTTAGGCAGATCATTTGAAAAGAAGGAATAAGTTTGTCTTCATAATGTTAGAAAATGATTAGAGAAACAGATTCCACCACCAAATCTCGTGTAATACGATATTTATCCACTGTCGACAGTTAAATTTTAAATATTTGAAACGCTTGGGCAAGCCTTGCGCTTTCAATTTGAAAATTTAACTGTCTTGAGTGTACGAATATCATATTACACTCGATGCAGTGGTAGAATCTATATATATCATATGAGATATATTATTAGAGACATCGTATAGAAGTTATAAGATAATTCATATAATATATGTTATATAATTTTCTTAAGATGATATCCATTAAACTATATAAGATATCTTGTATAAAAAATATTTATAAAGTATATAGATATCTTATAAGTGTGTAAGATTTCTTATAAGTATATAAGATATCTTATAAGTATATCTTATAAGTATATAAGATATCTTATAAGTATATAAGTATATAAGATATCTAAGTATAAAGTATATATATTATTAAATATATAAGATATTTCATATAATATAAGATATCTCATATAATATATAAGATAGCTTAAAAAAATAAATTATATAAGATATCTCATATATTAAATGAGATATCTTATAAAAATTTAATATGTTATATAAGATATCTTATATATTATGAGATAATTTGAGATAATTTGAAATCCGAATATAAAGCTAAACTGCTTATATGCTATAGGTTTATGTTAGCTGGTATATATGCCTTGTTTACCAAAGTAAAGATGATAGTGCATCATGTGCAATGGTATTCATGTATTACAACTTCCCTGGTCTAAATCCAATAACTTCTTTCAATCAGTGTACAGGTGAAACTTAATATACATTTTCCGTTTTTACAGGTCAGGAAAATGATAGTATTTCGTTTTAGATTGTATGCATAAAAAATTCCCAATTTGATGTTCAAGGGACCGCTTGCATATCATATAACGTTATAAAGGGGCATAACTGTAGAACAGTAATATTGACACCCCTAAAATTCAAACCTGATCTGTATTTTGTGGTAATAAGCATGGTGTATAAGTTTCATTACATTTGGTTGAGGCTAACTTGTTAGAGAACGGAAATGAAAAAATTCAGCAATTTTTTCCATTTGTAAACATGGTAAAGGGGCACAACTCTATAATGGTTAAAGCAACACCACCAAAATTCAAACTTGATCTGTGTTCTGTGGTAATAAGCATTGTGTATAAGTTTCATAACATTTGGTTGAGGCAAACTAAAGTAACAGAACGGAAATGAAAATTCAGCAAATTGTCCATTTGTAAAGGGGCATAACTCTAGAACGGTTAAAGTGACGCCACCAAAATTCAAACTTGATTTGTGTTTTGTGGTAATAAGCATTGTGTATAAGTTTCATAACATTTAGTTGAGGCAAACTAAAGTAAGAGAACGGAAACCAACTTTGGGACGTACGGACGTACGTACGTACAATGTACAGACAGACAAGGGTAAAACTTAATGCCCCGTAGGGAAGGTCGATGTATAAAATCGAGAATTGGCTTGGGTGTGTTTCTCTTCTTATTTCTTCTTTATTATTTTCACTTGATGATATTTATTTCGATATCATAATTCTCCTCAATCCGGATTGGACTTTTAAAAGATCAAATCATATGAAAACTAAATCTTTCAAAAATGTAAACTTGTAAAAAAATTTAAACAAAAAGTTTGCAAGCATTTCTCAGTACCCCTGATTGTCAATTTCACCTGCTTTATTATAAAACTTTATCGTTTCACTCTGTTTAATACAAAAAACTGATGGAAACACTAAATTCTTTGAATGTTTTGATTTTGACAAGACGTCATTTTGTGAAAAGATTTTAACTGGTCCTTCGATTAATTTCCTTGTAATGTATTCCAAAACAGTAAACCAATAAAACGGAAGTAAACTTATTTTTCTTAGTATAAGCCTCCTTTAATTAGGAGCACCTATATATGAAGTTTAACCTTAACCTTAAAAATTATCCAATATATGTACACGTTACAGTATATATACATAAACGATAATAGTGCCATGAATGGCATATTTACAGGAGCCTTTTAAATAGAAATACAGGGGGGAAATTTAAAAACTTAAAATGTTTTTAAAACATAACACTTTTATTGATTGCTGTCTTGAGCTCTGATTCCATCAACAACTGTCAGTCCATACGTTACCAATGCAATATAACCATGCATTTCCCTTTCTTTGATTCTAAGCATAGTTTATGTGCCCTTTTGTTAATCTTTTGCATGCTCTAGGTGCCCTATTTCATTGGAGTTACCACTGTGTGATAGGGGAAACACTAATCTTTGAACTCTTTATTCTAACAAAACACAGGCATCACAGATAGATGTCATCAAATAAAACAGTCAGATATGTTTTAGTTTATTTTCAATGCAAATTTCTATATTAAACTAAAATATAATAAACAGGATCTTCTTTTTATTAAGAATGATTGATTCCTCTCTTGAAATCTGAAAATGGTTGATGTACACTTTTTGAGGGAGGGTGGGGGGTCTGAAAAAGTGTACGTTTTGTACACTTTGGAAAATGGTTGACAATTATGGATGACCCCTAACATGACATCAAAAGCAAACCAGTCCCTTGGATTTATTCGTAGAAACCTAAAAATAGCATCACTGAAAGTTAAAGCTCACGCATATAAAGCTCTTGTCCGACCAAAATTAGAGTACTGCTCAACAATTTGGGACCCACATCAAAAACAGCAAATTTCACAAATAGAAAAAGTTCAAAGAAGAGGAGTGCGCTCGCTTTTCATGCAACCGCTTCCATAACACCAGCTCAGTTACTGAAATGATGACAGACCTAAATTGGTACCCACTCGAAATTAGGCATTTACGATACAGACTTGTTTTCTTTTACAAAATTATACATGAAATTGTTGCAGTCCCTACACATAACCTTTTGATCCCACTAGACAATAGAACCAGACATAGCAATCCACACTCATTTAGGCAAATACAAACATCCAAAGACAGTTATAAATATTCATTTTATCCACGAACTGTTATAAATTGGAATCATATGCCACAACAAATAGTAGCATGCAGTACAGTACAGGGATTCAAGAGTATGATCTCAGAATCTGCTCTCATCCTCATATTCTATCCCTAACTATTCTGTTATCAATTGTATATAAATACGTTTAAATGTTGATTTTTGATTTTGTTATTTTTGATTTTTGTTGCTGTAAATTATAAATTTTATAGTCGACGCCGGGCGAATAATCTTCAATAACTGAAGGATCGATAGAAACCTAAAGTCCAAATTCAAAGAAGAAGAGATATGGAAACCCGGAAATGTGTCCATCGATCACGACCTGTTCAGTGGCGGATCCAGAACTTTTCATAAGGGGGACCCTCTGGTTGACCTAAGGGGGGCCCCGCTCCAGTCATGCTTCAGTGATTCCCTATATAATCAACCAAATTTTACCCACGGAAGGGGGTGCCCCCCCCCCCCCCCCTTTCTCCCCCTGGATCCGCCTATCCAAGCTGTTGCTGTGTTCAAAAGGTAAATAATATTTTTTCACGTGAGTCAAATTTAACAGAAATATTTAGAACTTACCCTTTATAGTCATTGAAATGACGTCTTCTTGGTTAAAAAGAATTGTTTGTAGAACAGGAAGCGTTGTCAAAACAAAAAACAAACCAAAACGAGACACTGAATGACGGGATTGGGACAAGTCGGACCAGGAAAACTCGGACCAGTTTTAAAGAAACTCGGATTGGATTGAAAGATCTGACCAGTTTGAAACACTGATTGGGCCCATTTAAAGTCGATTCTAAACAATTTCAAATCACCTCGGAACAATGTGAAACACTGATTAGGCCCATTTAAGAACGCTTCTCAGTGGTTGATTCTAAGGAAAAAAGGGGGCGTAGAGGACGTAAGACGCGTCCTCCCATTTGATCGCCAAATAAATAATAAATAATTTTTCACGGTATATATAGATTTTTAGTATAAAAGCGTCCAAACATTTTTTTTTTATTTAATTGTCTTAAAAACTGGTCCGAGTTGTCTTAAAATGATTTTGACAAAATTTCGGTTGTTTTATTCATGAATGTCTATAAAAAAAATAAGTCAAATGGAGCCATTGATTCACATAAATTTGCCAATGAATATTGACTGAATGCTACCATTTCCCCAACAGGAGGATCTTTTCCTCTGTCACCTCAGTGAGGGTCTGGAATTAGGGGAGGGGTGTCGTATCTTCAAACTGATTCAACGTGGCCTCAGTGACACATGCATGTAATTCAGTACAAAGAGTCACATTTTCCTTCGTCAACTTTGTGACACATGTAATTTCAGAAAGTTAATTGGCAATGTTTTTTTGTGGAATAGTACATTTTTTTTGTACAAGTTCAACTTGTATGCGAACACAGTCATGTGAACTTTCTTGGTGGCTTTATTTCAAGACTTCGATAATTTTCAGTTATTTTCTTGTTACTTGATCTGAACACAATCTTATATCTATATATAAAAAATAGATAAATAGTGAACAGAACTGGATTCAGTGCTATATTAAACTTATAGAAACAGGGGATACAGGCGGGCACAACTGGACACAGTGCTATTTCTATATAAGAGGGTCTGGGTGGCGGGTCTGTTATTATGTTATTATTTATTTTTCACCCCTTTTTTCTCTAATCTTCATTTTTTTGCCCGTTATTCTCTAATCTTCATTTTTTTAATGGCATTATTCTTTAATCATTTAACCCCATCAAAACCCTCATATAAAAGTTACAGAAACAGGGGGCTACAGGCGGACACAAGTGGACACAATGTTATTTCTATATAAAACGTATAGAAAATTGTGGCTACAGGCAGACACAGCTGGACCCAGTGCTATATGTAAAACTCTTAAAAAAAAAAAAAAAAAAAAAAAAAAAACAGGGGGCTACAGGCGGACACAAGTAAACACAACGTTATTTCTATTTAAAACTTAAAGAAACAGGGGATACAGGCGGACACAACTGGACACAGTGCAATTTCTATATAAAAACTGAATTCAGAACTTGTGACTGTTAAAGGGGGCTTCAGGAGGACACAAGTGGACACAAACGTTATTTCGATATAAAAGGTACCTATATATAGGTGCATTTAATAAAGCAACATTTGAACTTATTATTTTCATTTTTATTTTAAATTGTAATTTTTTTGTATTAATATTTAATGTTACTCGATTTGGATTCATTCCTAAAAGACAAAATCCACTTGAATGGGTATTTCTGGTGTATTTATCACACGTGACTATCTACAATATATATATACGGAAATGACACGGGCTGGGTATTGTAAAGTTACTGAAGGAAAATTAATGTCAGACCATGGAAGTAATATTGACAGGAACTCCAACGAAAAATTAGCACATTCCCATCCCAATGATTTCTTTAAGAAAATAAAAGGTTCCGACTCAGTTTGTCAAGTACGTGATAACTCCTTTGTGGGGTCTCTGTGATGCCGCCTTCGCCTGTTCTTTTAACTGAAGCTGGTCTTATCGCGTGATTTGATATCGATTGTCTTATCTACCTACAAATGTAAATAAACACGGAAACTCCCGTAGTTATTTGTGAATCGCAACATGAATAACAACACCTGTTTCCGTTTAATAAATGAAGAACAACGCTGAAAAGATCGAAAAAATTGGTCCATATTTAACATGTTTAACAGAATGACATAAGAAAATTAACTGCATTCGGAAAGAGGGCCAGCTTATTTTAGTTTTGTTGAGTATGTTTTAATCATTGGAACTTGGAAATCGGGAAATATCCGATTATGAAAATTACATTTTTCTGAAGTAGAGTGTTTGCAGAAAATAATGTGATGCGCTTGTAGTGTGCCAGATGGTGCCAGATAACTCAAATTTTAAGTTAAAGATTGTAAATTTTTATCGAGTGTTAAACAAATATTTATGTTTTTCTCTATCGTAAAATGTTATTAACTTATTTATCAAATATATTTTAAAGACTAAAAGAGGTTAATAATTACACTCATGTGATGACCTCTACATAGCAATATCAGGTTACGAGACATGCAGATGAATTGTTACACCTTTATGATAATTCCAAAGTTGTAAACAACCTTAAACATTCAACCTAGTCCGAGATTACTCGATCTGACGTCTGACAGATTTATTTTTATGGATGGCTTTTAATATTTCTGGATGCATTTAAAGAGCGATCACCATGATGGGGCCCTGCTTAGGGCCCATCAGTCCAATTTAGAATTTATTTTTGTGTTTAAAAGCTTAACAGTTCTGAAATATCTTACACCGTATGCTAAGCAATTTATGTTTCTGTTTCTTGTTAAATTGCATGAAATATTTGCCATTGGACTTTCAGTAAACAATAAATCAAAATATTTGATATTTTTTTTCGGATCAAAGTCCCCCCGGCCAACTTTTGGATTAAATTTTTGATGGAAATTCTTTCATTAAACACTTCATTAAAATATTTGTCAAAGTAAGCAGTAAAACCTCAGCGGATAATAATTACTGATAAAAACTTTTACGTTTACTTTACATGAGAATTTTATGATTTTCAAGCCTAACATGTATATAACAGTATGCGTATAGATCTATAGTAGGGTGCCCAATCAACAAATATTATCGATTTGCCTTAACGGAATAACATACGGCTATATTTTATATCATTGGAAAGAGGAGAACAATCCTCATCGAAATAGCGTTGTCGTCGTTGTCTGCCGTGGTCACGTTTTTTTTAAATCGGGGTCAAAGGTCAAAGCCAAAATTCAAGAAATATGCACAGTCACTTTTAGATAGCTTGTTTCTCCTACATATATGCGTTTGAAGCAAAAAATAAACGACTTATTTATAGATAAATATCTTTTGTATCTAGATTTAGAACTTATTTTTATATTTTTATCCCCAAAAATGACTTTAGATTGACTTTTTTGCATATAGGGTGCAAATTTGAAATTTTCAAACAGGTGCTCAATAACAGTGACCTTGACCTATTTTTATTTCGAAATTTCAAATTTTTTTTTCAATTCGATACAAGTAACATCTAAAAATGTTTTTTAAATCTTAACTTTAATAATTTGTCGAAAACAAAATGTGTTTTTTACGTCTTTAAATAGTAAGGTGTTCGTCAATTTCTAGGTAAAAAATTTCTTGGGTATAAAATAGTATATATTATCATTTGTTTCGAAATTTGTGTAACATTAACGTTTAACTTGGTTGAATATAAAGCTCTGTGTATAGCTTTGCTTTACAAAAGTCAAATTTATTGCAAACGGAGCAAAAGGGGGGTTAAAGTTATGAAAACAAAACGTCTATTAGAAACAGGTAAACTACCGCATCCTACACATACAGATGACTAAATGAGCTACAATTGACCATAATGTTTACAAGTTTTTCAAAAAATTATTAAGGAACAGTGTTATGTACAACATCGATGTATATTACAAAAAGATGCAAACACAAAATGCGTGAAATACCATGGGGACATTAAAATCTTGAAGACATGGTGACATAAGTATGACAGAAGACAAACAAGAAAGACGAGAGAAAGAACAAGTACATAAAGAAAATTATGATGGAAAGTAATATTAGCTACAATGATATACGGTCTCCTGTTAGTTTGAAAGCCTACCAACCACGTCAAGGTCAGAGACCAAATGGCAGGGTGTTTTGTTTTTTTTTTGTTTTTTTTTAATTACATATCTTTCTCCACAAGATAGATTAAAACATTACGGACTACTTACACTTTTTATTCTATATGTTCCAATGATTGGTAAGGTTCCAACAGATAATTGAAATCTTATACATCGTCATCTTCGTCGTCATCAATGTTTCTAACTGTAACCACATGAGTATTTACATTATGACAAATGTCATTTGCCTGACATGGGCATAAATCTGTACACGATAGATTTTGTTCGAAGCAAATGCAGCCCTTTGAACACACTGATTTCCCGTTACAAGTGCAAACTAAATCTTGCAGAAATTCGGATGACATCTGACCTTTGAAATAGATAGGAACAAGTCCGTTCTTCTTTTCCCATCCGAACTCCAGAGGAGAATGATGGGGTAATTTTGCTATATGCGAAGACATCCAAATATATGTCTGTAGTGAAGCTCTTAGTACATGTTGTTTAAAGGTAGTTTCACAAGGAGGAAGTTTGGCAAGGGAGGAATTTTTAATTGTAGCTAATTTTACCCTCAATTTGTTAAGGTCACTGTGATCAGTTTTGAGTTTGGACTTGATATCATACAACCTAACAACAAGATTTCGAGCTGCAACTGTTACTATAGATTCATCGATGTCACATGATTCGAAAGGTTTGACAAATCGGGGAATCATCTGGGTTGTCCTTCAAGACTTTAAAAACAGTGCGCTTACCGATCCCAAACAGGCATGACGTTGTATCGCATCCTATTACAGCATGTGCAGCTGGTAGAATGTTACACATGATAGACCCAAGACTTTTACATATTTCATGGACAGGTATATAGCGGCGCAAATCTTGTGTGCAAGTTATAGTGCCTGTTTGAAACCATAGCTCATGTGTATGCTACATGGAGGGGAAATAATGAACGCATAAAATCAGTACATCTGTATCTGGTGACTTCATTATTATCCTTCCCTTGATTCCTTTCACACCAAACACTTTGTCTGCATGAATAGCATGTAAAATCATGCGAGTATCCGCTTCCTCGTGTGTACAAAACAATTCATCAAATCTGAATACTCCTTCTGAGCATATTTTAGTAACAGAAATGGGGTCAGTGGAAGTGCCAGCTAGATAAATGACTTCCCGTGTGTCATTGAAACGGTTTGTCTATCGTGATGCTGAACAATCGATTCACCAAGAAATTTAATTAAGGCCTGCTTGTTTTCACCTACTCAAGAAACTTTTTCTTAAATTATCCTTTCTGTCATTTGACTCTACTTTGCGGAGCTTCCTGTCTTTTTTTAATGTTTTATTTTCACACAAAAAACAAACATCCCAATTTAAAACTTGGTAAATAGATTGAACCTGCATGTTTGGCACATATGTTTGAACTGCTGCACGGGTTTGCTCGGGCGTACCTAATGACGATTCAGCTTTAAAATAACTGCAGTTGTGTCTAGTGTAGGTTTTATAGCACGAACGGTGGTATAATATTTTGTAATTATCAACACAAAGATGATCTAGGTCTGAAACATCATGCAATATCCTAAAATATACATGATCTTTCCGTGCATCCATAGCATCAATAAAGCTATTTTTGCTAATTCCTCGCATGTTAATGAGCAATTCAGAAGCAGAATCCTGACATATAATACACTGATCCCATTGTTTTTCATTCCTACTACGTTTCGGACTTGATGGACATAGTTTAACAGGACTGTGAATGTGTGCCATATTATACAATTCTAACAAAACTATGAAGGTCTATGAATTCAATAAAACAACTAAAGTGTTTTTCCTCAAATAAAACAACGAACTTCAACCATATTCCGGGTCTGAAACGTGACCAAAGGATTTAATTTGTATGTTACAATTATAACAAAACTATGAATTCAATACAACAACTAAAGTTTTCCAACAAAAAATATTTTCTCAAATAAAACAAAAAACTTCAGCCATAGTCCGGGTCTGAAACGTCCCCGATGGATTTGATTTGTGTATTACAATTATAACAAAACTGTCACTTCATTAAATCAATTAAAGCTATAAAAACCAACAACAAAAATATTTCCTCAAACAAAACAACGAACTTCAAATTTATTGGACTATTCAAAACATAAAAAATAATCATACAACAAGCATTAAATGAGAAACGAAGTCAGTGACAATTGTCCTAATTAATGACCTGGTTGTGTAAACTACAAACAATTCAAGACACGAGGTAATGCGTGTTTGAATCAAGGCAGAAATTTGGACTAAATTTATGTTTTAAATTGCTATTTTCTTTGCATCGATTAACATAACACGAAAGATATTTGGCGCAAATGTGAACCCTGTCTTATTGCCATAATCCGAATAAAAATCCCGTGATAGTAACACGTAATAAAATTGCTTTCGTTGAAAATGTTGTTAATTTCAGCTATAAAAATATACCTACTAAAATCATGAAATACTTATACTTAAATTATATAACTATTTTTTAGCTTTCTTTATATGAATAATTTGATATTTAAGCTAAATGATAAGTACAATTTGAACAAATAAAACAAAGAGGAATAATTTTATTTTTTGTGTTGAAGATGACCTGTACTGTACAGTATCTTTGGGTACCATAAGAAACAACGAAATTTAGAAAAACGTGACCACGGCAGCATACGACGACATTCATGATTGGAAAATATAATGATTTTTCAACAGTTTGCATCTAAATTTAGCCGTATGTTCTCCGTTAACTTAAACTCGTTAACTAGACGTCTTTTTCGATACTGGGCACCCTACTACTAGACAACGGCTCTCTATGAATAAAAATCTTACTATTTTAAAGAGGGGGCAAGGGGTTCAGCTGTTATGCTGTTATGGAGTAATTTAATTCTTTGTTATCTGTTATTCTGAAAATATATTTGCTGTTAACTGTTATTGTCTTGTTCCTTGTTAGCTGTTATAGGACTATTATTTTTATTGTTATCTGTTATTGTGAGATTGTATTTGCTGTTAACTGTTATTGAAAATTGGAATGTTAGAATTTTGACAGCCAATCTTAACAGAGGCACTTGTCTCAGAAAATAAATTCCTGAAAACAATTCTGAAACAAGTGCCTGTGAATCTTAAGTAGAAATTAAAGATAATTGAACATTATGACTTGGATGGAGAGTTGTCTCATTGGCACTCATACCACATCTTCTGATAACTATTTAGGTCTTTCCACTGGTGATATGAAGGTCACGTATTTGCAGAAGGATTCCAGTAACATACATCTCATAAACATATAAAAATCAGTCGGGTCAAGGATCATTCCAGTATACATTATTATTATTCTTTATAAACAATTCCATTGTCTGTGAACATGTCTTTAAATATATAATTATTGTACAAATTATAATTTGTACAAAAAATGTGTATAAATCATGCAAATTATAGTTTGTATTTTGACTTTGTACACATTTTTCTAACAAATTATAATTTATGTTTTGACTTTGTACACATTTGTGTTTGTTTTTTATATCATAATTGCTTTTCAGGAAAAAGTGCTCTATATATCAAATGAATATAATGTGTCACTGGCTTCATTTTCTTGAAAAATTAAAAAAAGAGAAAAGCCCAAAAATTGATCAATCGAATTCCCTGGATTTTTGTTTTAATTATGATCCTCATCAGATATATCCTTGGCCATATGATTTCATTTTTGTTATTTAAATTTAATATACATGTACACATGGGGTACACAGAACAGTATCCTCCCTTATACATACGAAATATGCAAATTCAGACAATTATTAATATCACAAAAAAGGAAAACATATGGCTAGGGATGCCTGGATTGGTCGAGTTTTTTAAGCGTGACATGTGAAAGTCGAAAATAATCGAGCGTAAAATATGGAAACAAATTCCAGCGGGACACGGAAAATTACTATTATGGCAACGAAAAGCTAAGACTGCTTGATACGGGATTCTAACTAAACAATAAGCCCCCTCCCCAATGAGACCCCTATGATTTGTACCAAAAAATGTAAAAGATGTACTTTGTACAAAAAAAACATGTTAAATTCATTTACATTCAAGTCCATCCGCTTCACAGAGAGTCATATAGTAAACAAGCATATCACAACCACATCAAAGCGTAAGGCTTCTTCTGAACATTTGAAGGTCCCTACTATGTATTGGCTACCTAAACTACACAAAAAACCATTTAAATATCGTTTCATCTCGGCCTCTAGTAAGTGTTCTACAACTAATCTTTCAGTGCTCTTAACTAGTTCATTAACTACGATTAAAGAGCTTATCATAAACTATTGTAATAAAATATATGAACATAGTGGTATAAACCATTTTTGGAGTGTAAAAAATTCTTTGGATGTTAGATAAATTACGGGCTTTTGATGGTCCTTTTGATTCTGTTAATAGTTTTGATTTTTCTACTCTTTACACTACACTTCCACACTATCTTATTAAACAAAAGTTTTCCTATTTAATTAAATGGTCGTTTGGTAAAGCTGAATGTAGATATATTTGCTGCAACTCATTTAAAGCCTTCTTCTCTAATGATAAAGGTAAATATGCTAGATATACTTACTGGAGGTGTGATGAGATGATTGAAGCTGTTAATTTTCTCCTTGATAATATTTATGTACGTTTCTGCAACAAAGTTTATCGACAGGTTGTAGATATCCACATGGGCACTAATTGTGCCCCTTTAATAGCAGACTTGTTTTTGTACTGTTACGAGTCACAGTTTATGACTAAACTCAGTAAAGACCCGTCGAAATTGCATTTAATTGATAAAGTCAACAACACTTACCGTTATCTTGATGATATTTTTTCGTTAAATAATCAAGAATTTTCTAAATATACTGCTGAAATTACCCCAAGAAACTTACTTTAAATAAATCTAATTTATTCGGTAATAACTGTCTTTTCCTGGATTTAGATATTTCGGTTTTAAACGGGAAACTCCACACTAAAATTTACGACAAAAGAGACGATTTTTCGTTCCCTATTGTTAATTTTCCATTTTTAGATGGTGATGTTCCTTTGGCACCATCTTACGGTGTTTATATTTCACAACTTGTTCGCTATGCCTGTGTCTGTTGTGACGTTTTTGATTTTAACGAACACAACCTATGTATTACTGGTAAATTATTAAACCAGGGATATCGTTACCATAAATTACTTAAAACCTTTACTAAATTTTTCCATAGATATAAAGATTTGGTTTTGAAGTTTGGATGTACCTGTAGAAAACTTATTTCAAACGGGATAGCACATCCTCATTTTTACGGAAATGTTGTTAACCGTGCCCGGGAATTTATAAATGATCCATGTAAACTTGTCGCTCCTTTAAATAAACTTATTCTAAAAGGTTACCTATTCCATATGTTCAATACTGTAATAAGATCATTGAATATTGTTTTTATTGGAATAAATATTGATTTTGTTATCAGTAGATTAAAAGCTAACTTAATTTTACTAGTATGTTATACATATACATATTCATGGACCTACAATCTGTCGATACCTGTAACTTGGCATTGCACAAGGTCATGTTTTTCTCTGGCTGTTTATGACGTCTTTACACTAAACCCATTGGATGTTGGATGTGTACGGATTGGTAGTTTAGTCTTAGATGCATGATTTGTTTTATTAGTTGTTATTGGCTTTGAACTAGCTGTCAGATAACTGCGAGTACTCTCAGATCTGTTCATTGTGTCTTTTGTGTCGGGATGTATACGTACCCGGCCACGTCCACTAATATTTTTGTCCATCTGATGAGTTAAGCCTTTTTCAACTGATTTTTATAGTTCGTACTTATGTTGTACTGTTGTACCACTGTCCCAGGTTAGGGGGAGGGTTCGGATCCCACTAACATGTTTAACCCCGCCACATTATTTATGTTTGTGCCTGTCCCAAGTCAGGAGCCTGTAATTCAGTGGTTGTCGTTTGTTTATGTGTTACATATTTGTTTTACGTTCATTTTTTTACATAAATAAGGCCGTTAGTTTTCTCGTTTGAATTGTTTTACATTGTCTTTTCGGGGCCTTTTATAGCTGACTATGAGCTATGGGCTTTGCTCATTGTTGAAGGCCGTACGGTGACCTATAGTTGTTAATGTCTGTGTCATTTTGGTCTTTTGTGGATAGTTGTCTCATTGGCAATCATACCACATCTTCTTTTGTATATGTACATTCAAAACTGAAAAACTTAAAACTGAACTGTTTTTGTTAAAGGAATATTTATATATGAAATTATATATGTAAGTCTCTGTTAAGGCCTAGCTAGGTCCATACAACCAGTT
Organism: Mytilus edulis; assembly: GCF_963676685.1. Classification (NCBI taxonomy): domain Eukaryota; kingdom Metazoa; phylum Mollusca; class Bivalvia; order Mytilida; family Mytilidae; genus Mytilus; species Mytilus edulis. The sequence goes on along the minus strand of NW_027268711.1, from coordinate 13,563 downwards.
ATCTAGTAAGATCTAATGTATTGGTCCTTGATCGGACTGATTTTAAGATTTCATTTACTGTTATCTGTTATTATCACTTTTCAATTCCTTGTTATCTGTTTAAAGCCAAATCAATTTACTGTTATTGGAACCCCCTTGCCCCCCTCTTTAAAATTGATTGCAACTTAAACTGAAATGTTTATGGCTTGTGAGTATTTTTACTCTTCAGTTTTTTTTTGTTTTTTTTTTTATTTGGTGAAAACAGTCGCGGGGATATCGTTTCTTTTCTTTTAATTAGTTTTTAGGCAGCAAACCCCGTAAAAACTGACGTATTTGTCATTCACATGGTCGGTAAATTCATTTCCTTGACAATTAAGTACACATCTGGTTATTTCGGTATGTTCCGTAATTCAGTACGATAATTCACGAGGTTCCAAAAAGTTGATCGGAACCCATGCATCCATAAGACATGTAAGTTTATTTCTCATAAAACCATGTATGTACACAGGTAACAGAGAAGTTAAAAACGTTCATACAAAATATAAATAAATACATAAATAGAAAAAAGTAAATAAATAGATTTAAAAAAATATAAGAATAGAAAATAGTTAAATAAATAAATTAAAAAAAATATAAGAATACAAACTAGTTAGATAAATAGATACATAAAATATATGAATGAAAAACAAGTAAATAACCATGTTTAAAGAAATAGTTTTCCTGTTTAAATATGTTTAAATTATGGTTGAACAGAAGGAGTGATTTTACTGATAATACATCTTATGACATTGCAAAGCTGTCTAAGTGTTTTTGGAAAGATTAGAACTTGTTCTAAATCTTTACTTAGGCACTGGCCTCCCTAACAACAGGACAGGTTAGCTACTGTTACTAAATGTATTCACACTGAAATATAGTTCCCTATGGTTCTGATGTATGTGCACATAATACACATATAAACTGAAAATAACTGGGTATATTATTGGAGCAGTTCATTCAAGAATGTATGTCATTAAGGTGTGTTGATGTGCAGGCTTTTTAAAAAAACATTTTGATTAGGTAACTGGGTATTGATTCAACTAGTATGATTGACAACTGTCATTATCACTAAACAATCAGAGACAAGGTGGACCTTTAAATACAATGCCCCACCTCCTAAACTGCCAATCAAATTGACCACATTACCTATCAACCTCAGTCTTACATAATTATACAGACCACTCAATATAATTCTTAATACACAAGTATTTGACCTCTTAACTGAATACACAAATGTGTATATTGGATGTTTGATATTTATAAGGATGATAGATTTATTTATTGCCAATTACTTTTGATCTACATTACATAAAGTGATTCTGTAAATTATATCTGAAAGATAAATGATTAATGGATTAACAAGATCTTTAAAAAAATGAAATATGAATATAAATATGAATAAATAAAAGGTATTCAAGTAAGGCCTATAATTTACTTGATAAATTTCCAATAATCATCTGTAATTAATCAACAATTAAATTAGTACACTTTTTTTTTTATTAGAAATTGGTTTGAAACAGTTTAAAAATTTTAAAACTTTTAATTATAACAAACTATTGTTTATTAGTTTATTTCCCATCAATCATTATGTCTATTTTAGTCATTTGAATTTTTATTAGAAGTGAATATATATTTTTGCAATCAAGAAAGAATCCACATTTCAATAAGATAAGTTTTTAAATTGGTTTACGTTGAAAAAGTACATTTTCAATGCCCTGTGTTGAAAAATACTTTAAAAATTGATCAAAAGGCACTCTAAAACTTTTAATCTTCAATGCCATATAACCTGTTTCAACTTACAAAATGCCCCAAAACAACATTTTTCAATTTATTTTGTTGACACTTCAAAGTTTTAAGCTGTTGGTCCAGATTTAATGTCTTACAATGATAGTTGGTAACATTACTAGAAGAATTTTTGCATTTTTTTGTTTTTTTGAAACATGTTCAGAACCGGCAACATAATTTCGATAAGATATAAACTGCAGTTTAAATAAAATTGTGCAAATTAAGAGACCCATATTATTGAATTTGAGCTCATTTTATCCTCATACTGGAAAAGCATGTTTCCTTCTTAAGACCTGCTGTAAATGCAATTTTCAGCAATAGTGCTTTATAAATGTTCATTTTTCCCCACCATACCTTAATATGAAATAATTCAAACTACTCTTCTAATCTTTCCATCAGTGATTTCCATCACTTTGATTGGGTTTTTTTGGCGTTAAACAGTCTCTTAAATTTTAAAAAGTTATGTCTGCAATTATGAGTTCGTTTGGTACCAATCTTTTTCTTTCATTTTCTAAAGCCGAGCAAACAAAAATTGTGATAATCGTCTCCGATATCTCCATTCTGACATAAATAACACTTCCTTTCACTTCTGCCATTATTATACCAACTACCCTTCCCGTAGAACTATATAACATAACTCCGCTCAACGCAGTGTATGGCGAATTGAGTTTATACATTTGTGTGTGTGTGTGTGTGTTCTTGAAAAGATTTTGTTTGTCGCCAGCTTATCAAAGTGCATAATAGTTGCACAGTTATAATTCCTTAATGTATCGTTAAAAATTGTGTCATAATCGTCTGATAATGTGTTGTATAAATGACCCTTGTTTAACGGCCTGTTTAGATGAAGTCAAAAGTGGGGAGCTTGGTACATAAAATTTGAAATCCATAATAAAGATCTCACTAAATTTGTATCAAAAGCACTTTACAGTGTCAATTGTACCTGTTTCATTTCACATATCTTTCTTTTCTTCTGTAGGATAGCAAGTGGTTTAAATATAAGCCTGTTGAGACTAAAATTGCATTCAAGTTTCTATACTATTAAACGAGAAGACCTCATTTTGTGTGTCGCTTCTCTTCCCTCCACGACAAATAAACCATCAAGCCTATGTGTTCTATAGGTAACACGCATAGTCGCATTTGTCATCCATTCTTATGATTATTCAGATTAAGTTATTTTTGGAGAAAAACAACAAAAAAGGAGTCCGGATATTGATTCCGTCATCAGACTGACATTAAGTCATAGATAAGACTTCCGGTTTGAAACCGAACTCCGAAACAGCGGTTACGTCCTCTTTACGCTATGTTCACTTTAGCGAAGCAACGTCACCACTGTTTCGGAGTTTGGTTTGAAACATGCACAAGTACAACCAATCGTATGATAGATAAAATGAAAAATAAATTAGCCAATCAGAAGGTTCTCTATATCATGACTATTATAACTCCTTACGGGTGGGGGGGGGGAATTATTTTTCGCGTTTATCTACATGTAAACTACGATTTTACTACTTTAATATATAGAGACTCTGTATTCTGTCTACTGTTTTCTTTGAAATGTTTACTATTGAAGGGGTGATACCATTTGCATATATATTAAATTAAGTAAAACATGTGGAAACAAGAATGTGTCCATAGTAGACGGATGCCACATCGGCACAATATTTTCGAGTTGATTGGACTTCATCAAAAACTATCTCGACCAAAATTTTTAACCTGAAGCGGGACAGACGGACGGACGAACGAACGAACGAACGCTCTGATGCACAGAATAGAAAACATAATGCCGATAAATGGGGCATAACAATTTATTGTTGAAAGTGAAAGTAGTGATTTGGCAAACATGAAAGTAAGGTGGAGGTTAGAGGGAAGCAGGACCTTTTTCGGGACGTCGGGATCGGGTGTATTTAAGCTCGGGATTTGGGGATTTATCCTTACGGGATGCAGGAATATATTTTTCGATTTCGGGATATGAATTTCTTTAAATTCTGCATCTCGGGATTTCATGTTTTTAAGCCCGGGATTTCGGGATCATGACCCCTCCGACCACCCCTTAAATTAGCCTTAGTCGGTCTTAGTCATTTATTCAAGATTCATATCCTACCATTAGCATGTTAATAAGGCTCTCAAAAGAAAAAACACTGATGGATTGTCCAAGAAGCATATTTTATTAGACTAATAATGGTCTATAAATATATAAGCAGTTACAATTATTTCATGTTTGAAGCGTTGCAAATTGTTAATTCAATTTGACTTTTACCAAAAGATGCATTGTAGCAAAGGAGAAGAATAATTGTGGTCTGAGGACAGAAACACGAAAATAATTAAATGCAACAGAAAGGAAACAAATATCGGACTTTGGAAAAAGGGAAAGGTCTTTTGATACCCTTTTATGAAATTCTCCATCCTACAACAGGTCACAAGCTGTATATGCCCGCGATTTCGCGGGTGTGTTCTAGTTTCACTAAAAAGGCAAAAATCGTTTAATCAGACCATACTGTATTGAATATTTAAAGTAGATTTCCAGTACTACAGACTTTTTGAACATAAATAGTATCTATGCAAAAGCTCTAATTATGAAATTTTGTTCAGATTTTAGATGATGTGGTATGAGTGCCAGTTAGACAACTCTCCATCCAAGTAACACATTAAAAATATAAACAATTACTGGTCAAATGTTTGGGTACGGTGGGTCAGGAGGAGGTGGGGGTTCCTCGCCAATATGTGCTTCTGCGGCTCCTGCTACAGCATTGCGATCATTAGGATCACCTGTTGATAAAACATTATGGTAGCTGAAAATAGTATCGTAGCAGTAAGTTTCACGCTATGGAAGATGTATCACATATGGAAACTGGTATGACTGTCCAATTGTAAAACAATACCGTAAATAATTCTTTGCTCAAGTGTGAATGACTTAAAAATTCATGTTGACAAATTTGTTATAGGAGAGGAAAAAAAAAATTTATTTAAATCCACCAAATTTTACATTTGAAAATGCCTGTACCAAGTCAGGAATACGACAGTTGTTGTCTATTCGTTTTTTTATGTGTTTTGTCATTTGATTTTGCCATGTGATTTTTCGATTTTATTTTTCTCGGAATTCAGTGTTTTTGTGATTTGACTTTTTATAAAGCAATAACAAAAGTAGTTGAATGAACATGATGCTAGTAAACAATTGGCCGTTTCATAATCTAATGCATCCTGGGTAATATTTTCAAAAGTGCACACCAAAACGTCCTGATTGGTTGAAAATGTTATTAACAATGGAAATTTAACCAATGACGTAACGTTATTTTCACATTGGGGTACGAACAATGAAATTACCCATGATGCTTTAGATTCTGAAACGGCCAATTGCAAAGCATTTAATTTGATTACCCGTGTTATTCATATGTTAGTTGTTTTATTTTGACTATGTGTCGATCTGAAGAGTGTAAAAATTTACAATCAGCTGTCAAAATTCTTAAATGTTTAGTATATTTAATTGTTGCCCGTTTAACCCCCAAAAAATCAGTGTTCTTTGAGGGGGTATGTATTGTCATTTGTATATTTAAACCTAGCAGTAATTGATATAGTGGTCAATCATTTTTGTTGTTTACATTTTGTTATAAAAATAAGACAGGTATATCAAGAAACTTGAATTTCATCCTATTTTTAGAAACCTCATCATTTAATTTTGAAGATTCAAAAATCAAAAGCTGAAAAAGTAAAAGAAATAACATTCATACATGTAATCCTTTAAAAATACAATGTACGGAGGAGTTTTTGGAATGGCACTTGACATCTATTAGATAACGTCTTGGAAGGTTGCAAAACATTTAATTTGAATTGTCTGATTGATTTCGGCACTATTGTGCTTTTTCGCGGCTGTCAGTTTTCATTGTCGGAACAAGTTAGAAATCGCGAAGAGAACAAATGACCTTCAGTAGGAAACTGACGATCCCTGTCAATTAAAATTAAAATCGAGCGCACCTACCACGAGATTTGAACTAACAACCTCATTGTTGACAGACTGATGATACAATTGTTCGACTACTTACATCATTTAGCTGCCAATCCCCTAAATTAATTTGGAAAAATGGATTGAATAATGAATTTATTATGTCTAATTGCAGATAACCAACATAATGTATTAGAGAAATGATATGTCAATTCGTTCCATTTGTAATTATCTTGGATTAAATTGTACCCCAATTCATTTATAAACTTGACTCCAATTATTATTGGGATCACATTATATTCACTATGCACACACAAAAATTGCAAAAAGAGACCATTTGATCAAGCAATATACATACTGTCATAGAAGTGATAGATTAAGGTTAAGCTAGCTATAAAACAAGGTTTAGTCTACATTTTTCTATATAAGAACATGTCTGTACAAAGTCAGATATATGACAGTTGATTTCAATTCGTTTGATGTGTTTGTGCTTTTGAATTTCCCCCGGATTTCGGTATATTTTTACTGGTTGGTATAGTTCTCTTTTGTAAAACGTAGTTAGTTCGTGTGCATAAGCATGGATGCCGATCATAATGATTTTTGCTTCAAGAGTCTCTCAGTCGCCTTGTGATTTACTTAATAAAATTGAGAATGGAAAAGGGGAATGTGTCAAAGAGACAACAACCCGACCATAGAACAGACAACAGCAGAAGGTATATAAATAAGGAATTTAACTAAAACTCAAATTCTTTCCTGTCTAGCAGTCCATTAAGCTGATACCATAGTAACTATAACTGAATTAATTGAAGAATACGCAACACGAACCCCACCAATTGATATATGAATGCACAAATGACTTGGTTCGTAAAACTTGCCAAAAAAAATGGGCATAAAATAATGCCCAACTGATATAATCATATAACATATAGCACAAAGATCAACATGTGAAGTTGGGACTTTACACAGTCACAAGAAGATAGTTGATGTCAGTAATTAATCAAATAATATTGTATACAGACAATTACAAGGACAATATCGATGATGTTTTACATATATATTTAGCAGTTTTGTGCTTATTTGAGGTACTGGTTTTACCCAGTGCTATTTTTAGAAAGAAAAAAAATTGAGAAAGGAAATGGGAAATGTGTCAAAGAGACAACAACCCGACCATATAACAGACAACAGCAGAAGGTCACCAATAGGTCTTCAATGCAGCGTGAAATTCCCGCACCGGAGGCGTCCTTCAGCTGGCACCTAAATAAATATAATAATACTAGTTCAATGATAATGAACGCCATACTTAACTCCAAATTATACACACGAAACAAAATGATACAAGAGAAACAAAGGCCAGAGGCTACTGACTTGGGACAGGCGCAAAACTGCGGCGGGGTTAAACATGTTTATGAGATCTCAACCCTCCCCCTTTACCTCTAGCCAATGTAGAAAAGTAAACGCATACTAATACGAACATTACAATTCAGTTCAAGAGAAGTCCGAGTCTGATGTCAGAAGATGTAACAAAAGAAAACTAAACAAAATGACAATCATGTATATCTGTTGTATGGTCATTTTATAGAATTTACTGTTTGCAAGTGTATAAATTATTCTTAATAGTAAAGATGTTCTTGTCCCAGGCGGATAACCCTGGCCGTATTGGTCACAACTTTTTGGAACTTTTGGTCCTCGGTGATCTTTGGCTTTGTGCTTGTTTAGCTTTCATGCTTTTTTAATCGAAGCGTCGCTGGTTAGTTTTGTGGGGACGTGGCGCACGTCTGGTGTGTTTAATTTTTAACCTGGTACCTTTTGTTGGCTATTATTTGTGTGTTTCTCTGTCTTATATTTTTCTCCCATTTATTTATTGTAGTCCTGTCATGAAATGTTGTCATTTCAATGCTATAATTAACATCGCCATTAAAACGGGCAGCTTTGCGTGGCACAAAACCATGTTCAACAAACCATTTTTTTCTTAAAATGCCCTGTACCAAGTCAGGAAAATGGCCATTGTTATATTATAGTTCGTTTTTGTGTGTGTTACATTTTAATGTTGTGTTTCTGTTGTGTCTTATTTCTCTTGTATTTGATACGTTTCCTCCGTTTTAGTTTGTAACCCGGTTTAGTTTTTTTTCTGTATCGATTTATGAATTTCGAACAGCGGTATACTATTGTTGCCTTTATTTATGAACCACCTCAACAAACGACAACCACTAAAATGTTAGTCGAATCGCAATCATTCCCCTTACCTAGTACAGTAGTGTAAAAATGCAAGTAAGAAAGTTAATTTAAAATAGTTTCGAAGACCAAAGTGTATTTCTAGATTAACCTTGAAGTTGATAAAAGAGGGACGAAAGATACCAAAGGGACAGTCAAACTCATAAATCGAAAATAAACTGACAACGCCATGGCTAAAAATAAAAAAGACAAACAGACAAAACAATAGTACACATGGCACAACATAGAAAAGTTTGAAAATTTAAAGTGACACGCACAAATTTTTATTATATTTTGATACATTGTTTGTCTGTACCAGCTCAGGCTGTACATACATTGCAGCGTACAATAAAATCATCTTTAATCAGATTAAAACCAAATTAAGGTTAGATATTAAGATTCATAACATAATCGCATTTTTATGGTCATGTTATTTTCTTTTATGCTTTAACTACTAGTATTAACTATTTGTATCTCTTAACTTGATTCAAAGTTATGTGCTGTCTTTTGTAGCAAAGCACAGGTTAAGTAAAATTTTAGTTTATTTGGTATTGTGCTAATTTTTATGCCCCCGCCTTAGGCAATGTGAGCATTAAGTTTTGCCCATGACTGTCCTTCCGTCCCATTTTCATTTCCCTACTCTAACTTCAGTTTTCTTCATCCAAATTTTATGAGACTCATTCACAATGCTATTAAACTTATCACTCTAGAGTATTACCCCTTTATAACTGAGAAAATTACAAATTTGTTTGTTTTCACACTCTATCTTTAGTTTGCCTTATCCCAAATTTTAGGAAATTCATACATAATGATACATAATGCTAAAAACCAGAACACAAAGCTGACAAAGTGTTAATTTTGACAGTATATTAAATAACCATTTTAGAGTTATGCCCCTTTATAACTGGGAAAATGGAAACAAATTATAAGCCTGGTATATGTGAGTATTCGGTGTGTCAGGACTGATGAAAGTTTCGGTCTTTGAGACATCACCAACAATGTAGTCTACACTTTTTCGTATACATATATTGCTGTTGATAAATTTTGAAATATTGAAATTTCAACCAAGAGTAAATGGTCTTTTATTTAACCTTTCATGTGTTATGATTTGAGCTGTGAAAGAAAAAAAGTAAAATAACAAAAACAAAAAAAGAATAGAAAGGGATTTCAAAACGGAAAGTATCTTATCAAATGGCAAAAATCAAAAGCTCAATTACAGCAAACGAATGTAAAAACAAGAACTACTGTGGATTCATTAATATTCGTGGGATACCAATTTTCGTGGAATTCGTGGGTTAATGTTAACCACGAATTAAGATATTCAACGAAATAGAAATTTTCTATACGTTGATATGCAGACATTTGAAAAACCACGAAATTAAATATTCACGAAAGCATTATTTTTCCACAATCCACGAAAAATTGGTACCCACGAAAATAAATGAATCCACAGTATCTTTAAAAAAGATATTCGACGTATTTAAATTTGTGTATGTTTAAACTATCATTTCGATAACCTTCAATAGCACAAAGATACCATTTAAATAACGTTTTTCTCTGTTTGTGTTCAGTATTCTCGGTCCTCGTATCTTTCTGTTTACATTCACCAAAACCCCGCGGAAATCTCACATGCGTAGGTGCGTTCTAAAAGTCATGAACGTTCGTACAACAAAGTTTACATTAAAAATTATATAATTGTCCCGAATAACCAACTGTCACGGATGCAAAGAGCTATTGGAGAAACAATCATTTTAATAAAAATATCAATCCTTGTAAGATCTAGTTCAAATATTTATAGTTTTTCACTTAACTTCCATCACGTTATAATTAACGAGACGTTTTTTTCAAACACAACCAAATCACCCAACATGACAGCATTTTGTCCAATCACAGAAAGGATTTTCGAGCATGCGTATTCTGTTGCCATAGTTAAGCGTCCTTAAGTTCAAAGGGGCACAAACCGAAACTATACCGACTACGTCGGAAAAACTGCCACGTTCTTAACTAGGAATGCGTTGTCGTAACTAAGTATGATAATATTTATGTGTGAAAATTTGAAATATGATTACGCAGGTGATTTTATTGTTTTATATCTTCATTTTGACCTACAAGATTTTCCTAATGTTGTCTTCCTGATATTTTACATATAGTTTGATGTATTATTTTGGAGTTTTCTCTATGCTTTCGTAACGACTTAAAAAAATGTTTAAGAATTTCAATTCACGTTTTCGATTATTCAGTTCGAATAATTGTACGTACAACAGAGCAGTTCAAAGCTTGAATATTTTACACGATGTTGGTTTACTATTGAATATTGTTAATATTAATTGTATCAAATGTGCATTATTATTGTACATTATTAAGTGTATCATGTTTTAAATATCCTTATGCATTACCTTAAGTAGTATATACTTTTATGTTTATATTGAATAAGATTTTTACAAGTACGACTAAATGAACTATACATACACACATAAACTACAAGATAAGATGAACTTATTGTAAGGGTCTTATCAATATGCTGTTATTTCTATTGTACGGATTAACTTGTGTCCGTCTGTCTTTTGGTATGTACATATATGTTCGTTCTTCAAATTCGTATTATATTTGAACTTTTAACCTTTTCGATTCCAACGTCACTGATGAGACTTTTGTAGTCGAAATGGTGGTCCGGAGTACACTAATTTAATCTGGTATCTGTCTATGATGTTTTTATTTGTATGGAGATAAAATTGAGAATGGAAATGGGGAAAATGTCAATGAGACATCAACCCGACAAAACGACAAACAACAGCCGAAAGCCACAAATGGGTCTTCAACATAGCGAGAATGTCCCACACCCGGAGGTGGTCCTCAGCTTACCTCTAAAAAAAGTGTGCACTAGTTCAGTGAAAATGCACGTCATACTATAAGCTCCAAAACATATAAATAGATAATTGTTCTGTATCTGTAGATATTTATTTTTTATCTTTGTTTTGATTTTATACAGCTGTGACCTGTTATAAATGTGATTCTGTTGATCAACCTGCACATTGCTATCAAACAGCAAACTGTCAGGCAGATGAAGTAAGTCTCTATCCTTTCATTTTTTTCTTACAACAACTGCAGAAATATGATTAATGTATTTTGCCTGGTATCAAAGTAATAAAATGACACTGATTTCATCAAAGACTGTAGTTTACAAGTTCTAATCAAACGTCTTGTATGACAGGAAATGGTAATTACTACTCCAGTAAAACTTCCTGTTTTAGAGGTTTGATTTGGTGTAGTGGTAACAGTTTTTGTCTTTACATATTAGTCGAATATCCGTCGAGGGATGTTCAAAAAATGTTGCAAGAGATGACTGTAAAATCAAATGTGTTGGTACAGCCGCTTCTGAGGGTGGAGATTACTATGACATTTTTTGGTCAAACGAAAAAGACTTTCAAAGTTTTCTTTTAAAGTTGTTTATCCTATAAGCAATTTGTGTTGATACTCTGCTACATGTATGCACAACATTTCTAGTTAGAGTGGGGTGTATTACATTGACATTTGGTTTCTGTTGACCTTAAGTATTTCCTAACAGATCTTGTACAAGATCTTATCAACAATAAACACTTTTTAATCGGACAAAAATCGTACTTTTTAGTGAGTTGTGTAAGAATCTGTTCACAACAAACAGGCAAATATACTTGATCATCCAACTTTTTCTCAAAACCCTTAATGTCTTAAAAGTTTTCAATTGACCCCTCACAATAGTATCATTTGTGTATATATTATACAATATCAATAATGTTCACAGATATGTATGGTTTCACAGAATCCAAAGTTGAATGGAGACCTGTTCTTCAACCTAGGTTGTTTTGCAAAGTCGGTAAGATTGAGATTTATTTTATAATTTTATGTAGCAGTTATAGAACTTTGTTAGTCACACTTATTGGTGTACTTTTGTGAGGTTTGGACTTTTTTTCAAATGTTTGGACCTCTATTTTTTCTATTATGCAAGGTAAAACATTTTGCTAAAAAGAACCCATTTTGGGGTATATTTTAGACTTCATTAGCTTTTAAAAACTCATTACCAAATATTTAAGGCAGATGTTATCAATATTTTAAGCTTAATAGGTTCCTACAATAATGTTCTAACTAAAAAGTACCAATAATAACTTTTTGATTTCTTTTATTTCATATAAGTTCTTCCTCAAATTAAATTTTAAGTACTTCTTTCTATTTTATTATAACTAGTTGCGGCTTTTCGTGCAATAGGCAAGAAATCATTTGTAGTTGTCTTGTATCAATCTTCGTGTACAGCAAATGAAAATGTATAAAAACATGAAAACATTTGTTATATTTCGGATTTTTCAGTACTTGGTTAAATTTTATATTTCAGATTTGTCAGTACTTGGATATTGGTTATTTTTCAGACTTGTCAGTTGCTGAATATTTGTTATTTTTCAAACTTGTCAATAACGGACTATTTGTTATATTTTAGACTTGTCAGTACTTCAATATAGCCCACGGTGTTGGACGTCGTATCCTAGTGAGTTCACCTACCTCAATAACAAAGTGCTGTGATTCGGATAATTGTAACAGTAATTATTTACATTTTACTTTTTAATGTTATCTACATTTTACTTTTTTACATTTTACAGGTTATTAACATTTTACAGGTTATTTGCATTTTACATTTAACATGTAATTAACATTTTGCATGTAACATGTAATTGCATTTCTAATTTTACATGTAATATACATTTTGCATATTACATGTTATTTTCAGTTTACATTTTGCATTTAATTTACATTTAACACATGTAATTTAATTTTTTAACATTTTACAAGTAATTTACATTTTACATTTTACATGTAATTTACAATTTCCATTTTACACGTAATTTGCATTTTACATTTTTACATTTGACATGTTATTTATTTTTTCCATGTTATTTGCATTTTACATTTAACATGTAATTTACTTTTGCATGTTACATGTAATTTGCATTTCAGATTATACATGTAAATTGCAGTTTACATTTTGCATGTAATTTTCATTTTACATGTAACTTTCATTTTACATTTTACATGTAATTTTTAATTTACATTTTACATGTAATTTACATTTTTCATTCTACATGTAATTTACAGTTTACATTTTACATTTTACATGTCATTTTACATTTTACAAGTAATTTACATTTAACAAGTAATTTACATTTTACAAGTAATTTACATTTACAAGTAATTTACATTTTACATGTAATTTATACTGTTATAAGATATTAGGGTTTGTAATTTACATTTAACATTAATTTACATATATTTGACATGTAATTCACATATATTTGACATGTAATTTGCATACTTTTTACATGTAATTTACGTACATTTTTACATGTAATTTACAGTTTACATTTTGCATTGATTGACATTTTACATGTTTACATGTCATTTACATTTTCCATGTAATTTACATTTTACATGTAAATTACATTTTACATGTAATGTGATTTTACATGTAATTTATCATGTTATAAGATATTTAGGGTGTGTAATTTACATTTTACATGTAATTTACATTTTACGTTTAACAGGTATTTTACATTTAACAATTTATCCAATGACGTCCTATGACATGATGCTAG